>NC_056746.1:112548563-112713563 GCF_019279795.1 Protopterus annectens | reverse complement strand
ATGCTGAAATTCCAGAATGCCGACAGCCATATGAATAACATTCAGAATCTCGACATTTCAAGTACATCCATAGGAAGGAAAATAAAATTTCCTTTAAACTGCCAGTTGGGGGGATCCACCCCCCTGCACCCCTAAACCCCCCGTAACTTTTATATACCAACTCCGAGATCGCACTACATTGCAGGAATGGAAATCTTTCCATTCCGCACTATAGTGAGATGTCGGTTTCACATTGTCACTATTCTGAATGTCGGCCATATAGCTGTTGGCATTGTGGAATGTCGGCATTTTGAATGGGACCCAAAATTATACATACTGCCTTGACCTCAATAAGACATTTGATACAATACTACACAATGGCATTGTTAACAAACATACAGAATTAAGCATATAACCCTATATAATGCCCAGGAGAGCCACCTGGCCCACAGATGGAACCCAGGAAGTTAGGATTGGTGAGTCCTCCTCCACAAAGAGGCCAGTCATCAGTAGAGTTCCTCAGGGCTCCATGCTTCCTGCAAGTAAAGGGCAATGTCAGAGCCCTCTGGATGACCAAGTTCACAAATGATTACAAACTAGAAGCAGTCATAGAATTCTCCAACAATGCAAATATCTTACAAGAGTGTCTAACACATGCAAATAACTGGTGCCAAGGCCATGGCTTAAAACTCCCTACCAAGAAATGCATTATACTGCCTTTTGGGAATTCAGCCACCACAAGAAACTACATCATCGATAAATCACCCCTAAGAGTTGACCTACTAGTCAGGGATCTAGGAACACATGTAGACAGCAACCTGGCCGTTGGCCAACATGTGTCCAAGGTACTAAGGAAATCCTTCTATATTGCTCAACTTATAAGTAAGGGTATGGCTTTTAGTTCCAGGGAAGTCATCGTGCCACTGTACTGGGCTCTCATTAGACCCATCCTTGAGTATAATGATCCCTTCAGTGTGTACCTGACCAGACACATTAGACCCATCATTGAGTATAATGACCCCTTCGGTGTGTACCTGACAAGACACATTAGACCCATCATTGAGTATAATGGCCCCTTCAGTGTGTACCTGACCAGACATATTAGACCCATCATTGAGTATAATGCCCCCTTCGGTGTGTACCTGACCAGACACATTAGACCCATCATTGAGTATAATGCCCTCTTCGGTGTGTACCTGACCAGACACATTAGACCCATCATTGAATATAATGCCCCATTCGGTGTGTACCTGACCAGACACATTAGACCCATCATTGAGTATAATGCCCCCTTTGGTGTGTACCTGACCAGACACATTCAGCAATTGTAATGTCCACAAAGCTTCCTTACAAAAAGAATACAAGACATAAACACAATGTTCTATGCTGATCTCCTCAAAGCCCCATCTCTATACTCAGTCTCCTACAGACTACTGAGAGGTGATCTGTGCTTGGCATACAAAGCAGCCCTGAACCCTGCAAGGAGGAACCTTTTGCATATCTACAAAACAAATAACATCAGAACTACTAGATCTAAAGACCTACATTTTACTTGCAAAATAAATAGGACCTGTTGGAGAGACAGACATGTATTTTGGAGAATTCCGTTTTTCTGGAACAGGATCCCTATCAATGTGTGAAACAAATTCCCTCCCACAACATGTGTAAGCATAACTTGGACCATTGGATTGTAAATCAAAAAATCACCCCTGGTGAATCATGTCATAACCAGCAACCATCCCTATGTGAACATCTAAAACATATAATTTGTGAGACACATTTGAAATGCACAGCTAGGCTTATAACAACGATAGCAGTCTTTAGCCTAGTATACATGTATGAACCTATGAACACATACACATGTATCCAGAAAGTTGCACACCAGTATATACACACACACACACACACACATACACACATACACACACACACACACACACACACACACACACACACACACACACACACATGTGCACACTGATTACAGCTTTTTGACTGTGCAATCCTCAGCTCTTTGACTGTAATTAAATGAATGAAAAAATGCATAAACAATAGCCAGAGTAATATATTTTAAATCAATGCATTCAGGCACATACATTGCAACCATTACAACTACAAACACACGTAACCATTTTACTGACAAGGGTACATCTGAAATGTCTTGCTGTCAGATATGAAAAAAGCAAACTATTACATTTTCTTTCCTTGACAAGCATACACACTTAGATACACTTACACACATGTGCACACATGCACACACACGCACACACACACACACACACACACACACACACACACACACACACACACACACACACACACACACACACACACACACACACACATTCTAGATGAGTGCATAGATTTCACAGTGGTTGTAAAGTCCATGTGTTCAACTGTCTGATAGCTGCTGGTACTGGTCAGTGCTGCTGTTTGTTTTGTTTTTTACACACTGGCTACCCTCTGCTTTATATAGTAAAGAAAAGGAAATAAAAATAGACAGGAGCAAAAAAGTGGTTATGTTTTTTAAAGTCTATGTTAGGCTCAGTGTTTGAATTTCAAGCTGTGTACAACTGTAATTGTTTTTTTTTTCCAGCATCATCTTGTAGATTGCTTCCCTGCATCAGAATGTTGATTGTCCAACCTGCATTTACAATGATGCAACTGCATTTCATAAGCTGACATGTATTAAGCTTTATTGAGATGTAGAAAAAATGTGTTAGTAGATATGAATATCAGCAGCTCATCTGTTACTTGGCTTTGGATTACATACTTGAATACCTACCTTTGCTGTCCTACTTCTGTCTGTAAACCAATTTCAGTTAAAGGGATATGGAAAGAAGTTCAGTCTGAACAAAAATGGTATTGTCAAAGTACAGGATGGCTATTTTCTTTGCAATATGGGACTATAGTGAGAGTGTTGAAAAGTTCCACTGAAAAGCACCCAGCAAGCAGTCAATGCACATCCCCTTTTCCCATTTTTGCTCATGGGATCAGGGTGTCACTTCAACGGTGACAGTCATCTAGAGCCAAGGTTTACACAGCCAGATGGCTAGCCCTGCCATGTTAGTTCATCTACACCACACCACACACACACACACACACACAGCTACGGCCAATTTATTGGCTAGTCTATCTACTGCATGTCTTTGGAATGTGGGGGGAAACCCATGCAAACATAGGGAGGACATGCAGACTCCACACAGAAGGCACCCCAGCCAAGAACTGAACCACTGAACTCTTGCTGTGAGGCTTCAAAGCTATCAGCTGTGGCACTGTGTCAGCAAGCAGTAATGGTTTTAAAAAAGGTGAAAAGCTGAGATCTTTTGGTATTTATACTGAGGTTAGAAATTCAGTGTGAAAAATTGAGGCATTTTTTCAAAATGAATCAGTGCCACTGTGACTGTGTCAAATCCAGCAACAGCCAACAGTATATGAGAAATGTCCAGAGAGAGATATCTGAAAAGGTATTTACAGATTCCTTTCCAGAAACAGCAATACATAAGCAGTAGTGTTCATCTAAGCTGAAAACATCCCAAGGAGCTGCCTGAAGGAACGTCTCCAATACTTCCTAGTGCATCACCAACAAATGTGCAAACCACCAACTAACCAAGTACTCCAAATCTGAAAAATTGTAAAGAAGACATAATTTTAGCCTCTAAGAAGGACTAAAATATAAATGTAAAACTATAATAAATGTACTGAAGCTGTGCTTATAAAGTCTTTTAAGCTTTGCATGATGCAGTGCAAATGAACAAACTGCAGAAATTCTGAAATGCATTTTTATGTTGAACAGATAAAAATGTGATGTCCTAAAATGCAGTCCTGAAAAGTGTAGTTTATTATCCGTTAACTATATTTATGTGCATAATAACTACCTGAAAACAAAGTGGGAAATCAGTAAATTTTGAAAAAGAGGGGTGTGACAGATTTGTATAGGATTTTTTTAAGATATTGGCCCCTCTAGCCTGTGTCAGTGCTCAGATTGTATACCATGACGTCAGAAGTCTGCATTTCTGTGTATGAGATACATACTGCTAAAGATGGCTACATACGATTAATGTCTTCCTCATTGTTTTGGTTATCTTGAATATTCAGACATTACTCTTACGACAACAGTTAGACTGACCTACAATTAAAAAGAACAGCTGAAAACAAACTTGAACGAATAAGGTTAATGAAGATGTAAAACATGCTATTATCACAGTTGATAAATGTATTTCTTGTAAATGGTGTCCACAGAGCCCTTAAATGATGTTCATGAGCTATCAGATGCTGCCACCTTTTGGTATTTTCAAGATTTGCTGCTTTTTGTTTTTGCACAAAGCCTCACTGGTTATTCCATATGTTTTGAAATGACACACTAAAAGAGGGAATCTGAAGCTATGCTTTATTGTTCGTAATGTGTTGGGGGAGCCTAGAAAGGATTACAGGGTCCTAATTATGCGACTGTTGTGAACTCCTTTTCCAGGAGAAGACACAAGGACAATGGCCTTGTGCAAGGCAATCTAATAGTGCCGTCTGCTGACACAAATATAGATCTCTTCAAGCGAATGCTGTTGCAGTGATCTATTTGTCCCATACACTAATTATTTTATCTGAAATACAACACTGTAACATTGGCTTTTGCATAAGTAGTTTACAAAGATACACGAAATGAAGAAAAAAAACTCTTATTACACCTTCAGTAACTGAATATAGCCTGTAGAGATTATTCAAGAAAGGTAGTGCACTGTAATAAATAGCAGGTACTTAAAAAACAATGAGAAGAAAACATGATTTAAAAGTCTAATTTACTTTGCAGCTGTAACAGACTGAGGTCACGACTCACTATGAAGGGTTTTACTAAACAAGAAGGTTTGATTTGCAATGACTGTAGTACAGCTTAAAACGAATTTTAAATGTGCATGTCTCCTGACCATGTCTGCAGTGAAGGGAGTTCAGGCTTTAGAAGAAAAGTGCCTTGTTTGAGTATGAGACTGGCTGTGTGATGTTTCGTATGCTCCCTAACAATAAACAATGGAAAAAATTAGATAGTTGTTTAACTTTCATTATATGTTGCAGCATTCAACATGAAGGTAAGCAACCGTTATTAAGTATGTCAGCATTCTGTGTCTTTATTTTATTTTGAAATACCATATCCTCACAAACCTGATTAAATCCTTAGAAAAGCAGGAGCTTCTGTCTGTATCCATTTCTTGTTCTGAATCACAGAGTGGGTACAAAACAATGAGAAACAGAACTTGCAAAGAAGCCCAACACATAATGCAACACTTTCACATGGCTGTGAGGCTTAATAGCTGGTTTCCAATAAAAATATAATTCAGTTTACAATAATAATTGTGTCTTTTGCTCAGTAAAGTATGCAAAAATACAGTACCCTGTTGACATAAAGGGAAAGTGTCCACTAGCTCTATGAGCAGCCTGGCTTAAGGAATGGGCATGAGTAATCCGAACGGTTGGGGGGGGGCAGGATGAAGCGCCTGCTGGTATGTCTGGGGGGGGCTCAACATTGTCTATACGAGTTCAGGTAGTGGTTTGTGGTTGAAAAGATATGCAGTGTAAGTATTACATACATGCATCTGTGTTAGAAGGCAGAGTACATACATGCATATGTGTTAGAGGGCAGTGTACATACATGTGTGTGTGTTAAACGGCAAAGTACATATATGCATGTGTGTTAGAGGGCAGACTATGTGTGTGTATGTGTGCGCGCGTGTGTGTGTGTGTGTGTGCACGTGCAAGCGTGTGTGTGTGTGTGTGTTAGATGGCAGAGTACATACATGTGTGTGTTAGAGGGAAGAGTACATACATGCATGTGTGTTAGAGGGCAGAGTACATACTTTTAGAGGGCAGAATACATAGATTTGTGTGTTAGAGGCCAGAATACATACAACCATGTGTGTTGAGGGCAGAGTACAAATGTGTGTGTTAGAGGGCAGAGTACATACAAGCATGTGCGTTAGAGGGCAGAGTACACGTGTGTGTTAGAGGGCAGAGTACATACAAGCATGTACATTATAGGGTAGGGTACATGCATGCATGTGTGTTAGAGGGCAGAGTACATATATGTGTGTTAGAGGGCAGAGTATATATGTGTGTGTGTGTGTGTGTGTTAGAGGGCAGAGTACACATATATGTGTTAGAGGGCAGAGTACATACATCTGTGTGTTAGAGGGCAGACTACATATGAGCATGTGTGTTAGAGGGCAGAGTGCATACATGCATGTGTGTTAGAGGGCAGAGTATAAATGTGTGTGTTAGAGAGCAGAGTATATATGTGTGTCTTAGAGGACAGAGTACATACAAGCATGTGTGTTAGAGGAGAAAATACATACAAGCATGTGTGTTAGAGAGCAGAGTATATACATGCACTTGTGTTAGAGGGCAGAGAACATACACGCATGTGTGTTAGAGGGCAGAGTACACGCATGTGTGTTAGAGGGCAGAGTACATGCATGTGTGTTAGAGGGTAGAGCACATACATGCATGTGTTTAAGAGGGCAGAGTACATATATGCATGTGTGTTAAAAGGCAAGTGCAAGCAGTTCAGCATCTTGTCTGTAAGTGCATAAACATGCCTGGTGTTCAGATAAAATCATTCAGTTAACCAGCTGAGTGAATTGCATATATCCTGGCCAAGAGTGAATCTAACATATAACATATAATGTATAACATATAATATATAATATACAATGTATAATATATATAATACATGGGCAGTTTACATTAGCTAGTCAGTCAGTATGATTTTAGATGATAGGAAGAAAACAAAGAACTTGCAAAAAACCCTTGTATGTGCAGAAAGAACATGAAAATGCCATGAAGACAGTGCCTGGAGGTTAGGACTGAAGCTCATGTCATGAAGGTGTGAAGCAGAGATTGCAACCACTGTATGTCACACCACTGAGCTAGGACATGTGGACAGTCACCCACAAGGATACTGTCCTTACATCCCTTAGACTATCACCAAGGAAAGTGGCTCCCTGCCCCTTTGCAGAAGAGGGTAGTTTGGAAAGATCTCCTTCTTGATGAATCGAGGGAGGTTCACTCACAAAGCTTACATCGGGAAATGGTTGCAAAGCAGCGTGTGGTAGGTGTCCTTGAATATTGCTTAGTAAATGGTTACAATTTAGCCTTAAGATGTAAATGAATAGGTCAGAGGTGGACAGTGGTAAGACATCAAAAAAAATAAATAACTGAAAGGAAAATATATAAAAATGAAGTAATATTTAGCAACCACTGAAGATACTGGAGATTTAATTGTTCTTTAGTGGCACTGAAGTTGCCCAGTTTTGAAATGAAACGTAAACGTAATTGTGGTATTAAGCCACGTTACTTTAGAAGTCTCTTAAAAGAAAACAGTGGCTTACAGATTTTAGTCCTTCTTCTGAGGCTAAAGTCTCCAATACGTCCTGCAGGATCCAGCCTGTATGTGTCTCTCTCTTTAGCAGTAACTGTTCATAGGTCTTTCCACAGTCATGCCATCAGGGTCTTCCTTACAGAGGAGTGGATTCATGGACCTGTAATATTATGCCAAATGACTCAGACAAAGGTAAGAGTAAAGGTACTGATATTCTTTAGCTGATGAAGTACTGGAGTTGGAGATTGTTCATTCACCATTTGTAAAACTTTCTTAGATATCCCTGTTTTGGGAAATGATAAACTAGATGCAGTTTCCTGCACTGAACTGATGCTAAGTTTGTAGAACACTGACATTTTTACTGATATATACAATTGCCTCCTTCGACTTTCTAATTTTGGGCCTTCCAGATCTTTCTGTTCTCCCTGTTTTCACTGCTTCTTGCTTAGTTTTCAATATATAATTCTTATGCACATAACTCTCTTAAGTATTTCTTCAAAGATTTTAATCACTTCTTTAATTAAAAAGAAAGTGTCTTTAGTTATCCAGTAGCAACCATGCATTTTAACTCTTTTTTTTTTTATTTTTTTGTTTCCCAAAATGTTTAATCATTTCCGATTTAACTAGGAAGAAAGTGTCCCTAATCATCTTAATTTAATAGTGGATATTGTAAGCATTTCTCAGTTATCTAAGAAAAATGTACCTTTAATGCAGTAATGTTTTTACCTTTTGTAGCCTGCATCTTCTGTAATGTGTACCACCAGTTTGTTCTTCCAAAAATTGTTTGCTCTAACTGTAACATTTAACACTAATCTGTCTACCACAAATTGTATGCTCTAATTGTATAATTCTTGTAAAATATTGCAAAAAAGTATGTAAAACATATTGTAACTTGTTTGGAGCTTTTCTCCCCAGGACTCCATTGAAAATGGGTTCATCTTGGCCCAGTGGACTATCCTGGTAAACCAACTACAAATAAATAAATAATGTTAGTAAACTTTAAGCACATTTTACAAAATTCATGTTTTGCTGAGAAGCTTCTTGAATTCATTAGATATTCTGAAACTGACAAAACAAAGGCTGCTGATCCCAGAACTGACATGTATGGCCCACACAAAGGGGGCTGATCCCAGAACTGACATGTATGGCCCACAGAAAGGGTGCTGATCCCAGAGCTGACATGTATGGCCCACACAAAGGGTGCTGATCCCAGAGCTGACATGTATGGCCCACACAATGGGTGCTGATCCCAGAGCTGACATGTATGGCCCACACAAAGGGTGCTGATCCCAGAGCTGACATGTATGGCCCACACAAAGGGTGCTGATCCCAGAGCTGACATGTATGGCCCACACAAAGGGTGCTGATCCCAGAGCTGACATGTATGGCCCACACAAAGGGTGCTGATCCCAGAACTGACATGTATGGCCCACAGAAAGGGTGCTGATCCCAGAGCTGACATGTATGGCCCACACAAAGGGTGCTGATCCCAGAACTGACATGTATGGCCAACACAAAAGGTGCTGATCCCAGAGCTGACATGTATGGCCCACAGAAAGGGTGCTGATCCCAGAGCTGACATGTATGGCCCACAGAAAGGGTGCTGATCCCAGAGCTGATATGTATGGCCCACACAAAGGGTGTTGATCCCAGAGTTGACATGTATGGCCCACACAAAGGGTGCTGATCCCAGAGCTGACATGTATGTCCCACACAAAGGGTGCTGATCCCAGAGCTGACATGTATGGCCCACACAAAGGGTGCTGATCCCAGAGCTGACATGTATGGCCCACACAAAGGGGGCTGATCCCAGAGCTGACATGTATGGCCCAAAGAAAGGGTGCTGATCCCAGAGCTGACATGTATGGCCCACAGAAAGGGTGCTGATCCCAGAGCTGACATGTATGGCCCACACAAAGGGTGCTGATCCCAGAGCTGACATGTATGGCCCACACAAAGGGGGCTGATCCCAGAACTGACATGTATGGCCCACACAAAGGGTGCTGATCCCAGAACTGACATGTATGGCCCACACAAAGGGTGCTGATCCCAGAGCTGACATGTATGGCCCACACAAAGGGTGCTGATCCCAGAGCTGACATGTATGGCCCACACAAAGGGTGCCGATCCCAGAGCTGACATGTATGGCCCACACAAAGGGTGCTGATCCCAGAACTGACATGTATGGCCCACAGAAAGGGTGCTGATCCCAGAGCTGACATGTATGGCCCACACAAAGGGTGCTGATCCCAGAACTGATATGTATGGCCAACACAAAAGGTGCTGATCCCAGAGCTGACATGTATGGCCCACAGAAAGGGTGCTGATCCCAGAGCTGACATGTATGGCCCACAGAAAGGGTGCTGATCCCAGAGCTGATATGTATGGCCCACACAAAGGGTGTTGATCCCAGAGTTGACATGTATGGCCCACACAAAGGGTGCTGATCCCAGAGCTGACATGTATGTCCCACACAAAGGGTGCTGATCCCAGAGCTGACATGTATGGCCCACACAAAGGGTGCTGATCCCAGAGCTGACATGTTTGGCCCACACAAAGGGGTCTGATCCCAGAGCTGACATGTATAGCCCACACAAAGAGTGCTGATCCCAGAGCTGCCATGTATGGCCCACACATTGGGTGCTGATCCCATAACTGACATGTATGGTTCACACAAAGGGTGCTGATCCCAGAGCTGACATGTATGGCCCACCACTAGCTGCATTCCTTATTTCTGAACTGACATGCATGGCCCACCACTAGCTGCGTGTCTTATTTCTGACATCCCAGAGCTGACATGTATGGCCCACCACTAGCTGCGTTCCTTATTTCTGACATCCCAGAGCTGACATGTATGGCCCACCACTAGCTGTGTTACTTATTTCTGACATCCCAGAGCTGACATGTATGGCCCACCACTAGCTGTGTTCCTTATTTCTGACTTCCCAGAGCTGACATGTATGGCCCACCACTAGCTGCATTCCTTATTTCTGAACTGACATGTATGGCCCACCACTAGCTGCGTTCCTTATTTCTGAACTGACATGTATGGCCCACCACTAGCTGTGTTCCTTATTTCTGAACTGACATGTATGGCCCACCACTAGCTGCGTTCCTTTTTTCTGAACTGACATGCATGGCCCACCACTAGCTGCATTCCTTATTTCTGAACTGACATGTATGGCCCACCACTAGCTGCGTTCCTTATTTCTGAACTGACATGTATGGCCCACCACTAGCTGCGTTCCTCATTTCTGAACTGACATGTATGGCCCACCACTAGCTGCGTTCCTTATTTCTGAACTGACATGTATGGCCCACCACTAGCTGCGTTCCTTATGTCTGACATTATCACTGTCCTGGGCAACTTTCCAGTGAAGTGGAGCCCTAGGAACATGACTTCAGGGTACTCCACCTTACTGCCCAGTGATGCTCCCTGCACCCTAACATTTTGTCAAACTTAGTGTTATCTCTACTCTTCCCATAAGTTCCCTTTCCACCCCTGTAGTGCCCTAAAACTGGCCTCCACAAACCATTCAGATACATTGTTTAGGTTTTTACATACTTCTTGCTACTTTTTAAGTTTTCTTTCTATCCACTCAGCACACCCTGACTTGTGAAGACTACATTGTATCCATACAGGAAATAATAGCTGTGGGGTTCTTTATGCTCTGAAGTACCATTTAGAGCTTTTTTTTTACAACCTTTTAATCTGCTCATGGCCTGAACACATCATGATTAAAGAAGAAATCCAGTCTTTTCTGCCAAGAAATAAATTAGCTATGCTTAAAGTTTAATATTCAAAGCTAACAAAATAGTACTTCCTAGTAAACTGAGAAGACAAATTCTTGTGAGAATACATTAATCATATCTAGGAATAAGTACTTCTTACCCACCAAAATCTAGTCCCCTGTGTGTATCCCTCTTCTATGTACCACTCTGATGTCAAATTGGGATGAAAGAGAACAAACAAATGACCAAACATTTCAATACAGACAACATATCTCTGAACCTGTACCACCCAAAAGATTGCCACCTGCATCCACATCTAATATTTGATTATGAGGAAAGTCAAAAACAAATAATGATAACAGTAATGTATTTCAACTTGCTGCTTATAGACAGTGTACTGCCCCTAAACGAGCTATAGCAAGGTTTTCAGGCTTAATTTGGCAGTTGGTACAGAGAACTAAGGATATAAGCTGTTAATGAGCTAATTCCTGTGGTATATAGCAGATTTATTGGCCTTTATTTGCCTACTTTGTGACCTTGAGCAAGTCACTTAACCAGGCAGTGCTTTGCTGCAATTGCAAATTTGGAGTAGGCCCCTTAGTACTCTCCTGGAATAAATGCCTAGTGACTACATATGAGCCTATTATTTGGGAGAAGGGTAGAGAAATAATGACCATACACTGCATATCTCCCATGATATATCAACTTTCTGTATTTCCTATAAGGTTGGATCATAAAGAAAGTTAAATAAATGAGTACACTTTTCTTGGCCACCACACATGCTATAGTGACCTTCTGCACATGTCTGAGTAGGGCTGGTTTTAGATTCGGTGTGGTACGGGGCAGAGTTTGAACATGGGACCCCTAATAATGCTAATCTAAAATCAATTTATACTCATGAGGTCTCAAGACCCGAGAAACTCAGATGCTACAAATGTTCCATGATGCATGTTATGCCTTGTATTTGAAAGATATTTATTGATTTTTTTTTCTGTTTTTTTTTACTGCTGCCTAGATGTATGTATGTGCTCCCCGGTGCTCTAAGTGTCCACAGATGAAATTGATGAGTTTATTTTTCACACACACAAACATACACAATCTCTCTCTCACACGCGCGCACACACACACACACACACACACACACACACACACACACACACTTACACACCTTCTTTTTCTGTCAAACTGTCTGCTTCCTCCCATCCTGAATCTGTAAGGCAGTGATAAACTCAGACCACAACAATGGAATGTGACATTGCAGAGAGACACCTGGATTTCTTTTGCATAGAGAGAGTTCTAACTAATAGATGGTACAGGACCTTTCAGATGGTTATTTGGACATGAAGAAGCTCTAGTGCCTCACATTGCTTTACCAGCCTTGATGTGAGTCTCTTCTGGATGTGGATTGAAACAATTCCACATTTTCCCTTTTTGCACAGTAGGTGGTCTAAACTTGTGGAAGGTGTTGTAGCCCTGCACAGCTGGAGTGATCTCCACTATTTTAAAACATATCTCAGTCACTACACAGATCCCAATGTCTTCCAGGGTGAGAAGCGCTTGAAGTTTTATGAGGCAAAAATCTGGACTTTCTGTGAAAAATCTGAACATTTGAGAGGTATGATGCCAAATGTCATACTTATGTCATCTGAAAAAATTTTAACCATTTGAAAATGTTTTTTTCACTTTCTTGTCTGATGAGCTATACAGGTTAAAGCATCCAGAAAAAAGGAAACAAGTTGTAATTTGGCAATGTTTTCCAGAGTAAAGTTGTAGCCATAACCTAATTTAAGTAAACAATTTAATAGGTTAAGGACAAGACAAAATTTGCAGTGGTGACAAAGTGTCACCCTCTGTTTGGAGTTTTCTCTCTGGGGCAGTAATTTGTTCTTTTGTCATGATTTGGTTCTGAAGTGATTGTTATGTAATTTGTCAATGAGTGGTGGATTTAAACCTGTAACTATTCTTTGATCTATGGATGAATAATGCTGTCAAATGCTTTTCTTGTAATCTCTCTATGCCATACTTAAGTTATATTACTTTTGACATCTCTCAGTTATGACTTTATTTTATAACAGATTATCTTTCCTCCATATAGGTTTATTTTATTAACTTTGTATTCAATTGTCATAAATTATTTGTTTTCTAAATGATTGTAAACCATGTCTGCATCAGTTCTGGTATGCAATTTGTATGTTGTCAGTAGGTAAGTTATACTGGTCTATAGCAGAAGCATAGCTAGGGTGGGGCAAAAGGAACAGCCAGCCTCGGCAGAAAGTGCTACAAGGTAGAATCAGCAGATCCCAATCTATCTTTAGTGTGTTACCGACATACAGAAATTTTTGTCGCTATTGCATTTGTGGTCATAACTGAAGCACTTAGTGCACCATGTGCGACATAAACAGTAGCAACTGCTTGCTCCAAGTGAAGCACAGCTGTAAATGCAACAAGTGGCAATGCTACATTTAAAAATCACAGACAGGAAGTGCTTTAGGCCTTCAGCCTTGATTGCAAACACAGAATATGCATGCAAAGGTATTTGTCAAATACTTGTGTTTAAAATGTATCCACAGTGTGCCCTACTGGAAGGGAACATAAATGTGCATGTACTATTGTAACTGTTTAAATGTATATATTTTAAAAATGGAAACTGGAATACAGGAGATTAACTTCAGTCCAGCAAACCTCGGAAGAATGACTGAAATTAAATTATTTTATGGCTAGGCCATAAAAGATGGTATCTTTCAGTTTTCAATGCAGCAAGAGCCACAATGTCTGTACTAGGAAACTTTCTGTATTGTCTTTAGGATGAACTAGTTACTAGTCTTGAAAGTATGAAGGAATGCAGTTGTTTTATGACTTCCAGTTTCTGCCAGAGATCTGAGGAGAAGTCCTTGTCTGCATATTTTTACAGGAAGATGCTAAATACTGTCAACTTCATCAGTGGTTGCTTGGCCTGGGAACTAGGAGTTAGATGACAAGAAATTGTCATTCTGCAAGATATCCCAGAAGCAATATTTTAGATATTAATTTGAGAAGTCTCTTAGTGAGACTGAGCATTCTGTATTCTGTCTTGGACCTGACAACAAGAGGACCCATTGACCACACAATTGTCTTGCTTTAATAGTAAGTTAATAGGAATAGTATAATTATGTTAGATACAGTCAGGAATATATTAAAGTTTAGTTTAGATATTTTTTCTTATTTATTTCAGACTGTCCTGCAATGTTGTTTTTAATATTTCCTGTGGTTTTGAACTCTGATGTCACATGTGAATATATATTTACTACTGTCTTGTTCTTTTATAATTTATTATTAAATATATTTAAACCTTCCTTTGTGGCTTATCTGTGTTGAGATATTTACATTTTGATAGTACTTGCATATTTATTTGGTGACACCAGGTGGGCCACTCCTAATAGCCTTGCTCTTGGCCAAACTACCATTTGTATTGATAGTAACATTACACAGTAAGATTGGACACCCTTTGCTGAGGACCTTAAAGTAGCTGATAAAGGGTTCTGTTGGCAGTGATAACTACCTTATAGTCTGGGCAGAAGGAAGCATAGTTAGTAAACCTGTGCCAGCCTTTCCCAGGTGTGTGTGTATGTGTGTGTGTGCGTGTGTGCGTGTGTGTGTGTAAATCAAACCTCAGAGTGTGTGTGTGTGTGAGTGTGTGTGTGTGTGTGTGTCAGCTACTTGGGCAGGGACACAAAGCACTGGTTGGACAGAGAGGGTGCTGGAGGTCTTGGCTTGGTCATTCATCTGAGATCTCAACTGTATAGCTGTGCCAATGGGAGTCTTATTGGGGATCTGCAGAAAGAGTGAGAAACCAGCCCCGGACTGATTGTGGTCTCTGTGTGCTTGCAAGGGAAATTGCACTTGATGCAGAGCACCACATCTGGAAATACTGTGTGTGTGATTGTTACCCTCCCAGTGAACATTCTCCCATTGCTGACAGTTGTGAGGATTGAGGCTTCTTGATTACTGGTCCAGTGGGTGTGGGTGGTCATCACATATGGTGCCACACCATTGACATCAGCTGATCTCACCCCTAACTTCTTATGACCATGGCAGCTGCACATTTGCCCCACCCTAGCTCCACTTCTGTTTCATAGATCTTAGGGTGGTTTGCAGGTTTGTTTTTCATAGGTTCATAGGTTCATAGATTAGTACTAAGCTAACTGCCCATGTGAGCCATTGTAAGCCTAGCCAATTATCCCTTGTGAGAGTCAAACCCTGCACCTTGTGTTTGTAAGGCAAACACCTTAACCATTAGTCCACCCTTCCAACCCTAAGATGGATTATAGTGTTTCCTGTTGTTAATCAGGTTGCTGTCAATTTAGGATGTCCGTATAAGTAATGTTTACTCAAGGCCAAATTATGGTGCAAAGAAGGCTAGAAAACCCAGTGCAAGAAAATGTTATTAGCTAAGTGGAAGAGGTTCTCTGCTTGGTGTATCAACAGATACACAGAACCAACATCTACCTCTTTTCTTTTTATCCTGGAATACCTTTCAGAGCTGTTTGCTCAGGGTTTTATATAGGCCTCCATTAAAGTCCACTTGTCTGCTGTCTTAGCTTTGTTTCCCATGAACCCCCTATCCCCTCTTTCACAACCAGCAGGCTACTTATCATAGAGGCCTTCTGCATCAAACCCTACCAGAGGATGGATGTAACTGTTGTCATATAGAAACTCCCTTCTTTTGAGCCTGATGGCTTGGCTGCCATGAAAGTCATTTTCTGGTAAAACACTGTTCTTAATAGCCGTTACCTCTTACAAAAGAATTCACTGCTATATATCTAACAGGACAGTTTTACAGTTATAAGCCCTGATGGGTAAGAAACAATATACTCTATTCTCTGAGGACAGGGTGTCTATCTAGATCAATCCTTCTCCATGCCAAAGGAGGTCTTAGAACTGACAGAAAGACAGTCGCTTTCTTTTATTATCAAAATCCCTTGGAATAAATGGGAGACCAGCTTACAAAGGATAGCCATGTATAGACAACTCAGGTATTATAGCAATAGAACCAGGTGTTTTGGGCCATGGGACCACAAATTTGTTTTCTTTTTATATGGAAGGAAAGATGATAATTTTCAACACAAATTCTTTCCAAATGAGTGGCTAAGTGCACAACTGTTTTGTTAAAAAGTATCACAGGAAAGTACGTGAGGTCCATGTAAGGGAGCATTTAGTTTGGTTGAGTCTGGTAATATCAAGCTTTCACTAATCATGTTAGATTATCCAGATTCACTGTAATCACACGTTGTAATAACTGTACTTCTTTAGCAATCACAGAACTTCAAGGGTAATGAAGCTACTCCTTAACCTTTGTTGTGTAAGTTCAGATTTAATTTGTATAGTATAACAGGGGTAGGGGATGCATTACTTAATTTTATTTTAGTTGTTTAAGTCAACTGTTTGCAGTGTTGATGTTATAGCAGTGATGCTATGTGCAGCAATATTTTTGTCTTTAATTAATAACCTCTAATCCTATGAGAGAGCTCATTCCACCAAGGCAGTGGCTGCGACTGCATCCTTTGTTATAACTGTTTTGTGCATAGCCTTTGTGATACAATTGGACCACTAGCCGCACCATTTTCCATCTTTACAAATAGGATAGACAACCTGTCCACTCATATGTTCATTGGTGATTACTAGGTTAACAACCCCAGGAGGCCTTTTTAAAGCTAACCATGCTTCATATTAATGCCATAATGCTACTTCTGAGTCTGGGGTCACCATTCTTTTCCATCTGTTTTAGTACCTTACAATGTATTAAAATGTTCTGGAGTAATGATCTGTACAGTGATTATAATACAGATTTTTTACCCTAATTAACCAAAGGTGTTTAAATAAGATAATTTGAGCCATAGCTCGATCATCTGACACCCTGAGCAGTTCCCAAACTGGTGTCTCTATCAACTTAAAAATGAGGACCAAAGAAATGAGCTTACAGATTTTAAACTGTAGAAAAGAGATTTGATTTGATTGGGGGATGTCTGACTAATCTAGAATTCACATAGAAGAACTGACCACTGTCATGTTTTAGGAATATTACAGACGCAGCAATCCTGACCTATGTCATTGGCTAATGCCATGTTTAGGAATGTTACAGAAGCAGCAGTCTTGACCTCTGTCATTGGCCAATGCCATGTTTTAGGAATGTTATAGAAGCAGCAGTCCTCCTACTTAAATACCTAAGGTTATGCTAAGTATCCTCTGCTTTCTAAGACTTCCTGATTAGTTTAATTTTTGCAGCTCTTCACAAGTGATAGATAATATATGCTGTCCACAAATATTTATTAAAACCTCCAACTACAGACTTGGCTATACTGGTGACAAGGTACAATATTTAATCTACATGTGCCAGCACCTTGGAATGTTTTACTTGCTAAGATCCAGTCACTTTCAAGGTTGTCATTCAAAGAGTCCAGTATGCCAGACTCAATACCTAAGCTGCAGTACCAATTTTAAGATGGAAGTCTGCCACTGCTGATGATAAGCTCTGTAATTGTCTTAGCTCCTTAACATTTTACAGCTGATGTTTTTTAAATTAGTGTTGTTCTCTATGTGCATGTCTCACCTATAAAAGGAACAGTTTTTTTGATTGCAGCTTCCTTATTTCTAAGATTATAACAGTTACCACAAATGAAATAAATAAAACACAATGAATGATCCATTTTATGTTTTCTAAACAAACTTGAGCTTAACCGTTATGTATGTTTTAAAATATCTTATTAACAAATCATTTTCCCACAGAGAAGTCACCTACAGGTTGAGGTACATTATTTATTTATTTTTTCTGTTTTGTGTTTGTTAATCTTTAGTCTTCTCTAGTATTAGAAGTCCCCCAGTATGTTAACAAGAGGATAACCCGACCAGTGCAAGTTGTTTTCTACGTTTCTAATGGGAAAAGGAAGAGGAGTCCAACACAGTGCTTCAAATATCTACCTGGTAAGTGTAGTGGAATGAGGAGGAATCACTTTCAGGTTTCTTTTCAGACACTGAAAACTAACAGACGTTATGTGCTACACTGCTATGTACATCAACAGAAAACTGACAGAAGTTATGTGCTCACTGTAATGTTAGATTGTGATGAGGAAGTCCATCTTTATTAACCAACAGAACTAAAGGTGGCAGCTCTTGGGCAGCACAGCATTTAAAACTTCCTCAGGTTACTTGTCTCTTTCACTTTACCCATAATGCTCTGCAGATTGATGTCCTTTACAGATCTCAGTTAGGTTACTATAAGGTCGAACACAAACAGCAACTCAAATACATCAAGCCCTTCTACAAGTTATCCACCCTGAGTCAGGTGGGTATGTTAATGAGGATGGACCTGCTCATCCAGATCTAATGTTAGATACAACATGATGTCACATATGAAAGTTATGTACTTACCCTATTTCCTCACCCAGAGAATCCATGGCCTCAAACATTTACCCTACATAACCCTGTCCCTCTACTCAGTCTCCTACAGGATCCTCAGAGGTGACCTCTGTCTGGCATAAAAAGCAATCTCAGACCCTACCCTGATGGGACTGCTGCATATTTGCAAGTCAAGCTCCACTTGAGTAACCCATATGCGAGACCTCAACCTGGTCTGTGACATCATTAGGACTTGTTTGCGGGACAGATTTGTGTCCCAGAGACTCCCCCTTTTGTGGAATAGACTCCCTCTCCACATAAAGCAGAGTACCTCATTAAACCTTTTTAAGTGCAACCTGGATAACTGGATGGAGAAAACAAATTACAGCCCTGGGATTCTGCCTATGTCCCTGCTGGACAGTGGCATAGGCTGCTGACTTGTTGAAACATGGGCTAAATTCTTGGCTAGGCTTGTAAGAGCCTCAGGGCTAATAGCCTAGTAACTTCCTATGATCCTATGAGACAAAGTTGCCCATTACATTATCATCATTTAAGATTCGATGCCCATTACATTTACATCGTTTTAAGATTCGATGCCCATTACATTATCATCATTTAAGATTCAATGCCCATTACATTATCATTGTTTAAGACTCTAGTGCTTATCCTCCCGGTGATCCATCTACTGTCAGCATATCTCTAATGACTGTGGCTCTGAAGACCTAGATGTAGTGATGACCTTCAGCTAGCAGTCTTGCAGATGTATTCAGTGAAGCCTGTGCAGTAGCTGTACAAATATCATCTGTGATGGTATTTCTTAGAAAGGCTTGAGAGGTAGCTACTGCCCTAGTGGCCTGATGTGCTGATACAGAAGGTAAAGGTTTACTGTATTTTTGATGAAAGAACTTTATGCAGTCTGACAACCACCTGCACAATGTGGTTTTGTAAATGCTGTAGCCTAATTTCTTTATGGAAATTAAAATAAGAGCTGTGACTCATTTCTAATAGATTTAATACTGTTCAAGTAAAATCGGAGTCACCTATGAACATCCACATACTGCAGCAAATACTCTCCTTTGTTATGAAAACAGGCGAATTTATGCACTGACCAATGAAGGTAGCTTCTGTAGTTAATTTGGCTGTAAATCATGACTTATTTTGCAAGGGCACTCTATAGGTTCAAAGGTTCATAGGAGGTTACTAGGCTATCAGCCCTAGAGTCTTTATAAGCCTAGCCATGTTATACCTTTGTTCCCTTATTGACCAAGTTGCATGGTCTATATTTGCAGTGCGAGTCTGTGACCCAGCACCAACTGCCCTTATCAAAGAGGGACATAGGTGACAACCCCGGGGTAAATTTACACTCTGCCATCCAGTTGTCTAAGTTACACTTAAATATGGTCATTGAGGAGCTGTGTTTTATGTGAACTGGGCGTTTGCTACAGAGGAGTGGCAATCTCTGAGAGACATATCTGTCTCGCCAGCATTTCTTGTTAATATTGCAGGGTAGGTTAAGATCCCTAGACCGACTAAATCTTGTCCCATTTGACTTATGGATATGAAGCATTTCCATTAGGGCATGGTCGAAGACTGCTTTGTATACCAGGCACAAGTTGCCTCTCAACAGCCTATAAGATACAGAGTACAGTGACAGGGCCTTCAGTCTCTCCATGTAGGTCATGTGTTGGTAGCCCTGAATTTTCTTGGTAAGAAACCTCTGAGGTCTCTCCAACTGCTGCAGGTGTCTGGTGAGGTACATACGGAAGGGAGTGTTGTACTCTATTAGTGATCCAATGAGGGATGAGTACAGGGGAGTTATAACATCCCAAGCTCTGGATGCAATACGCTTACTTATGAGTTGTGCAGTGAAGAAGGTCCTCCTTACCCCTGTAGATGCATGGTGATCAAAGTTAAGGTCGCTAGCAATCTGTGTTCCCAAATCTGTCGCCATAGAGTTTGAGCTAAGGGGGGTATTTTCAATATTATAATTTGCAGGGACTTCCCCTTTGCTGAAAGGGATGATAATGCATTTTTTTCATTTAGTTTAAGTCCATGACTTTGGCACCAATAATTTGTCTGTGTAAGCCCTTTTTGTAGTATATCAACATGACTGGGGGACTCAATAATTGCACCCAGTTTGCAGTTATTGGCAAACTTAGTAAGCCACAGGCTATCTTCACCTAGACTTCTGAGAAATAGATTGCAAACAGTAGAGGTCCCAGCACAGATCCTTGTAGTACGCTGCTAGTAACAGGTCTGCTGGTAGAGGTAGAATCCTCAACTTTGTATGCTTTCTGTCGGTGAGCCATTGGCTACACATCTAGTGACATATGGGTTAATTCCCAGCTTGGTGAGTTTCTCAATGATGCCTGAGAGGGGGATTGTGTCAAAAGCCTCGGCTAAGTCAAGATAGGCTGTAGGTACTGTTTTGCCTTTATCCAGGGCTTTGGTGACATTCTCAGAGAAGTTCACCGGGTTTAATAGGCCTGCTCTACCCTTAACACAGCCCAATTGAGTCAGGTCAAGGTTTGAAGGTCACAATGTCTTTGCTGATAAGGTCCATGATGATTCTCTCCATGGCCTTGCAGATAAGGCTGGTTGGGCTTATGGGCCTATAGTTCCCAGGGTCGGTTTATGGACCCCCTTTGTGCAAGGGAATTAATGTTGCTGTTTTTTACTCTGCTGGGACAAAGTTAGTACTTACACTGTGGTTGAAGAGAGTGCCAAGTGGTTCTGCTAGGTCCTATTTTACACCATTTAGTAGGCAGCCTTGGATGTTATCCAGTCCCAAAGAGGCTGTGCTTTTGGCCATAGAGAGTGTGGTTATGACCTGCTCTTTGGAGATACTAGGTAGAGGACTGGTGACAGGTATGCTTTGGGGTATGTCTGGTGGAGACAAGAGGGTAAAGTTTGCACCAAATCTGTCTGCTAGCAGGTTGGCAATGTCCTCAGGGTCAGTATAAATGGTACCATCCACTAATAGTTCTGCACAAAGCTGAGCCTTGCCTTTTAGATTTCTGATGTAGAGAAAGAATGCCTTGTGATTATCCTTAGCAAGAGATGTTAGTTTAGGTTTGTAATTGGCTTTAGAGGTCTTTAAAGATATCTAATTTGCTTGTTCAAGCTGTGGAGGGTGTCCTTCCTCTTTTAAGTCAGTTTCCTCTTGTTCTTAGACATTAGTTTCTTCCAGTTGTATACGCTGTTTATGCTTGATGTCCAAGTGGCTTGTTGTTTTTTTTTGTGATGACCTTGTTTTCATCCATTCAGGTACAGCTGAGTCTATACATTTGCATAGGTGTTTGTACAGGGCATTTGTATACACCTCTATATAGGAGTTGTTGTTAACAGTGGTAGCAGGAGCTTTGAATCTATTTATGCCATCACTTAGGAGGCTATAGTTTGCTTTTGAGAAAATTTTCCTCCCTTTTACACGGCTTACAATTCAAAAATTTTTCTGGCAGTGGTAATGTTCAGCAGAAAGAGTTTTCCAAGATACATTTAAATACATAATGGCAGGATGTTCAGCTGGAGGAAGAGTCATCAATTTTAAAAGAAAGTCTATAAGTATGAAGAAGGAACACGATCCTTGTCTGGAGGTTACCATGGTATCTTCAGTGGAATCCATGAGGTCCACCTAAGCATGACAGCAAATGGCTACAGGGATACCTGCTGTCCTTGGTGCACAATCTGCAGAATTATGGGTTAAATACATAAAAAGATTATGATGGTTGCCATTTGAGTCTGCCATTTGCACATAAAATATTGATCTGGCAAACCTACAAGTATTTGGTTCATGATTGATTCACTTCACTGGCCAGTTCTTGCTGCGAGGACAACATGTGACGTTAGCAAAGCCCTTATAGTAAAAAAAAGTTTTAAAACCACTTCCCAAAACTGTCCATGGTATGAAATTATTATTTCATGGATGGACAATCAGACTACACAACAAAAGACTCTATTTTAGGTGTCTCTGTCCAGTAATTCCAGTCTTTTGGAGGCTGGAAAATCTTATGTGTCCTCTTTACTAGTGCAACAACATCAGGTTTTCAGATAAAGAAGTAGTCTCAGAAATGCCAATAAACATTTTTTTTTCAGTACTAGATGCATATCGGGGTTTCTGCAGACAAAGTTTGATAAATAAAGCCCCAGCCTGCATAAATTTAATACACTTCTTTGAAGAATTATGCTATAAACAAGAAAAGTGTTTGGAATTCATATGACTCTAATTAGAGGTACTCCAACATTAAAATGTTATGATGTGATTAAGATGTCAGTCATAGTGGTACAGCTGTAGCAGGGCTAACCACCCAGTGTTGTGAACATTCACTCTAGATCATGGTCACTGTTGATGGGACTCACTGACCCGATGTGTAAAAATAGGATAAAGGGAGTTATGGGTGGATGGACAGTGGTATAGGAGGTGGGGTCCTACAGGAGAACAGAACAGTTTCATATGAGCCAGTTGCGTTTACATATGAACAGGAGAAATATGCTCACATAGAAAAGGAATGGATAGCAATAGTACATAAATACAAGAAATCCCTTAAATATATCTGTGGCAAAGATGGTCAGGTAGAAACAGACCATAAACCTTTGTAAAGTTTATTCAAAAATCCTCTGTACAAGGTACTTTAAAAATTGTAAAGTGCATTTTTTATCACACAAATATGAACTGAAAGTAAAATACAGACCAGGCAAGGAGCTATACATAGCAAACAAATAAAGTTGGCATTTTCTTTCTGGTACACAAATAGTTTCAAGAAAAACTAGAGACTGTGATTAAACTTTATTTACCAATAATAGAAGAAAAATAAAATCATTTCAGATATGTACTTGTTTGACTCAGAAGTGCAACTACTAAAAAGCATTCCAATAAAATAATACCTTAGCAAAAGATATCAGCAAAGAAAAATGCAGTTATAGAGACTCCCACCAGGAGGATTTAGTCTTGGATGGTTTGGAACATCAGAGAGGGAGGGTGATCTGAGGTTCCCCTCCTAGCTAGACCACAAGTCTCCTAGGCCCATAGAAGATAGCAGTTGAGGTCCTTTTCAGAAATCTGTGGGATTGGGAGTATACTACCCACTCAGGAGGCTTAGGGGAGACACCTCTTGTTGCTGCTGGCAGGCATGGTCTGAGGGCCTCATCTAACCATTCATTCTCATGTAGGCTGCCTATCTTTGTCAGATGATGCATGACCTTGAGACCTAAAGGCTGACAACCTTCTGATTTCACCCAGAATCATGGAAATTACCAAGGCTAAGGTTAAGCAAAACTGTCTTTATCCAGACTTCCAGCAAGAAGTGGACTTCTGAGAGGTTACTTCAAGGCCTCTCCTACATAAGCCTCAGGTATCCTAGGCTTGCAGATGATGGTAGTCAAGATCCCTTCTGGACTTCCACTGGGTCATGGAGTCACTACTTTTTAGGTTAATGGAAGGCACTCCTACTATGTGCAGGCATAGCTAGGCGGTCCACTTAAACATTCTTTTTCCTGAAGACTGACTATTCATGTCAGTAACCGTCTCTGAGTTCCTAACACACTTCAACATCTCCCACACATGCCTAAACCTGGGGACGTCTGCATGTCTTTGAAATATATGCCTGAGTAAAACAGAGCTCTCATATACTCCAGCTTTATTTACTGCTTATTTATATATTTTGAGAAGTAATTCATAATACCAAAGGAAATAAAATATATTTAACAATGCTCTTTAATATAATATAATCATGTTAACCATGTAAATTTAGGGCTGACATTACAAAGCTCTCTTTCTTTGTTATGTACATGTATTTGTTAATGAATCATTGCAGTTTTGCTTTATTTTGTTTTATGCTTTATCTTGATTTTTTGTAGAATGTACCTTGCCAAATTTCTCATAAAAAAATTCCAGTTAATTCCAACAGATTTACTAGTTCTTCTTCTATAATATAGATGGATTATTCTTGGCTCATAGTATCTGGCACCCATAAGACAGGCAACAGCACTTGTTCGCTGGGTATAGCAGTTTCACTGATGCGTGCTGTTTTTTTCTTTGTTTCCTGATCTATTATATCTAGTTATCTCGCATTCATTTTTTTGAAATGTTGATTATGGGGGATCCCATGTAATATAAACTTTATCATTTTCTACAATGCTTTGTGATTCATGTATCCAATGTTTGTCAACTACTTCAATATTTTAGTGTTTGCACAATCCCCTCTGCGACAATCTTGCCACGTTATTGTCCCTTTCAGTAAACAGGCCCTCTGTCATGAGTGTATCACACCCAGCAATAAGATGTGTGACTGCTTCCAATTCTGTTTTACAGAACCTGCATTTGTCTCTCTCTTCTACATGTTCAATGGACTTTGTAAACCAGCATGTACTTAGTCCACTATCCTAATCCGCCATTACTAACCTTTCATTTTTTGGTTTAAATTCGCCTCTCCTTAACCATTTCTGTGCCAGATCCTGATCAACATGAGGTTCTTCCAAGAGATCTCTGTAACTGCCATAATATTTATGCCCTTTCCACATTCTTCTCTTTCATCTGATCCTTCTCTTTATATATTTTTCTTTTGTTTTTGCACATTCAGTTGCTGCCTGATTTTTATCTACTTCTGGTTTCATTTCCATTTCCTCTTGCCACCAATATGCTTCTGCTAAGCTAAGCAGGGAAGTCATCTTAAACTTCTTATCCTCATATTTTAAACCTTTCACTGTTTGGATCTGGTCAGGTCAGCAAATGTGCATGCAATCTGATGACTGCAGCTCTATACATGTAAACAGTTTTGAGGAGGCCCGTACCCCTTCAGAACGAGGAATATACAGTCTTGGTATGCACTGATTTTTATATATGATTTGATAAGCGTGAAACATTTTTCTTGTTTTCCCGTCTAACTGATACAATGCCTTTGGGGCTGGTCAGTCACCCCAAAGCTGTAAGTTAGAACAGGAAGAGCAAATTGGTTTACAGTTTGGACTTTGTTCCTAGATGTCAAGGTAGTTTTCAATACTGGTTTTAGTCTTCTAAAATATTCCTTACTGAGTTTTATTCACATTTGTTCATGTTTTATTGCCAATCCTTCATCAGTTCCCAAACATTTATACACTCCCTCCTGCTCAGGTTCCTTTATATCACGTTCCTGTCCCAGACTGATATTTTCCTGGTGCTGCAGCTCTCCTGCTTAAAATGTTGCTTTTGAACATTTATCAAGACCAGTTTTAGTCTTATATTATCTGAGAATGGTTTAACCACTTTTAGTGGTACTTTCACCTCCTTTGGTATAATGGTTAAGATATTTGCCTTGCAGACACAAGGTGCTGGGTTTGATTCTCACATGGGTTAATTGGCTAGGCATAAATCTATACAGAGACTGGAATATAATGGTTAAGGTGTTCATAGGTTCATAGGTGTGTATAGGCTAATGGCCCTGGAGCCTTTACAAGCCTAGCCCATAGGATTACCCTGGCATTGTGCCACCTGACCTTAGTTCCCAGTGCCTCTGTCGAGTAGAGCCACTGGAGTGATCCCCGGGAAATAAGTTGCCTGTCTTGGGACTCAAACCGTGAACACCTGCCTACAAACCCACGACTCTAACCACTACACTAGCCAAAAGATGCAGAATTTGACTCTCAGATGGGGTAATTGGCTAGGCTTAAAATGTCCCACAGGGGCATTTAGCTTAGTTTGAACCTATAACCATGCAGTTTTAAATCACCCACAAAAAGAAGATGAGAAGCCTTTACACTTTGTTGTTTTTTTGGGAGCCAAATTGTACTCATAGCCATATATGTTAACAGGTTTTCCCTTTGATCATGTTCTTGTAGACTGAGAACACCTTCTTTGCTCTCCATTTTCTGTAAACTTTCTACAGAAACTTTCAGAACATCTTCCTATTGCATATCCTCTTCAGATACACCATACTTCATCTGCTGCTTCTTCATATGGGACCTCATTGGGCCACCACTTCACAACACTGCCTACGTCAACAATGCCACGTTTTCCTGCTTCTTCTCTTGCTGTGCAACTTCAACTAAACCTTTGTACCAGTCTCCTATAGAATGGTCCAGAGCATCACCATGTAGCAATTCTTCAGACGCCTCCCACTCGACCTGTTTCTCCTTAATCTGGTGAGTCATTGTTCCATCATACTGTGCCATTACCTATGTTGGATTTTATACACTAAATCCTTCACTTCACAAATAATCCATAACTTCAGTTTCTGTTTGTTCACTTCTTCCATACTAAGCCTCTTTTCTACTTTCACGATTTGTCTTCTTATGTATATATTGTGAGATTTTCCATGTCATTTTCCTGCTCTCAGTTGCCTACAATCACATAGCCCGATTTATCACAGGTACACCCTACCGTACCCACCACTGCCTTAACCTAAAGAAACTTGGATGGTTGGAACTGCCTAATCTTCTCAAATTCACCCAACTCACGGAAGCATTCAAAATAATCAACCAACCTGATAGAGCCCCTGCCCTGAGCAAAATACTAACTCCCTACTCTAACCTTAACTGCCTCCGATCAGCAAATAGCATTCAAATACAAACCGTTAAATCCAAGAATTCGGGGGGCGATGCCCTCTATGCCAACTCCATAGGGAAACCCTGGAATTCCCTTCCAAATCACCTAAGACAAGTAACTTCACTTAACCAATTCAAAAACAATCTCAAAGAATTCCTAAAATCACACTGGTTATGTCCTTGTTCAAAACCAGACTAAACCTAACCATTCAACCGCAACCCTAGTCTCGTCACCCCCTTATAGACCTTGCTCCTCCTCACCAAGGCTTCTATACTTCAAACAACCTCCTTCTCATATGAATGAATACCTAGTTACATGAATTTGACTTTTGTACTTTTATACATATGTTAATGTAAATTTTTTCTCTGAATGTTTATATACTGTTTGTCTTCTCACTATGTTGGAGCTTTTCTCCCCGGGCCTCTACTGAAAAAGGACATGTATCCAGATAGACCAGCCCGGTCAACAAATGTAAAATAAATAAAATAAATAAAATAAAATAAAATGTCTGGTGCTTTTGTCTGTATTTCTCTTCAGATATCTGCAGCTACACTTTTATGTATTGATTAGTTTTGCTTTATCCTTTGTATAAATACTGCACTCTGCCAGGTCTCTTTTCCGTTCCCATGTCTGTACTTTTTCTTCAGATCCCTCCCTTTCAACTTGCTGCTTCTTAATCTGGGAACTCATTGTTCCAACTCGCCGCAATATTACCTGTGCTGGATTTTCTACACAAAATCCTTCACTTCACAGATAATCCATGACTTAAATTTTTATTTAATTAACTTCTACCTTATTAATACATTTCTTTTTTTTTTTTTTTGTATTATGAAATTTTCCATATTTGGATGCATTTACCTGTATTTCTCTACAAATTTATTTGGAGTTGCTTTTTTGTATTGATTGGCTTGGCTTTTTCCTTAGCGTAAATATTCACCACATCAGGTCTCTTTTTTTCTTTCTCATGTCCATGTTTCTTTTTATACCTTTCAAAATCTCATTTTTTTCTTTATATTTTTGCACTTCCTCTGTCACTTCTTTTTCCAGGTGGCCTGCACAATGCAAATTTGTATCTGAAGTTTTTGACAGTTTTTTTTGTGCAAGTATTTTCTTTCCTCTAATTTCTCTTGTAAGTTTTCTAATTATGTCCTATCTGAAAACTCTGGGCTTCTTGAATAATAGTAACCATAACATCATTTCTTTGTTATCCTCAGTAGTCCAATCTCTCATTTTTATCTCTCTTTTCTGGCCTATCAGTTTTCGTAACTTTTGTGCACTTTATCTTTCTTCTATAACAGGGGAGCCATCCACCCCCTGGGTCTGACCTAACCTCACTTTAGGAATGTTTCTGTGGCTTGAATATTATACACTGCCATTTTTTTCAAAACCTGGCACCAGTGCACCTACCAGGATTATTCCTGGCACCAGTACACCCAGCAGTCTTTTTAATGTTTTTTTAATCTACCTCCCTCCATGATATATGCTATATAACAGCTGAGATATCAGTGATTTCTTAGTGAGATTTTGTGAAAACAAGGTTTACCACATGAAGGTACTTACCAGGACTTGAGGGTGAATTCAGTGCCAACAATGCTACTCTCTTTTTCTTGCTGATTGCATCGTCTCCATTTCTCTGTGTGTCAAACTCTCTATATATTTTAATTTGTATTTCCAGTGTTTGCTTTATTATTTAAACAAAGTTCATTTGTTAACCTTTAAGTGTCACATTATGAATATTTGGAGTGGTGGGAAAAGATTGTATATAACTGTATTTCTTATGCTATGTTGAAATGCTGTTCCTGTCATGTTTGATGTAGACCATTCTGAGATTGTACTAGTTATTAATGTATCTAACTTAACATAGTTATAGATAGTTTTTCTGTGGTAAGCTAAAACCAGGGAACGTAGGTTGTTTGAGCTTATTTTTTTTGTGTATGTCCTGCTTAGTTTTATTACCTTTGTTATTTCTACATATGCCTTCCTATATATAAATAAATATATATATATATATATATATATATATATATACATATATATATATATATATATATACATATATATATATATATATATATATATACATATACATACACACACACACACACCACACACACACACACAGAAGATAACGGATAGAATAATAGCTATATCTAACAGTACCTGTCTGTATTTAAACTGTTTTCTGTATTAGTTAAGCAAAGTTCATTTATCAGCTTTTAAGCAGTTGTGACTGTGTGTGTGTGTGTGTGTGTGTGTGTGTGTGTGTGTGTGTGTGTGTGTGTGTGTGTGTGTGTGTGTGTGTGTGTGTGTGTCAACTGTTAAGATGGCGGCCATTATTTACACTGCTGGTTAATAAGATACATGGCACACATCTCCCATTAGTCTGCTTAGACTACTACCAGTAAAAAGATTAATGTGTATGGTTTCATATTTGTTTCAGTTTCCTCAGTTTCAGAGCAGCAGGTAACTAGAATCCATTGAATATTCCAGGGTGCTGTTGTACAAAAGTAAGCTGTGGAGAATTGGAGAATTCTGCCAGCTAGCCATCCTTGGAAGTGTGTGTGTGTGTGTGTGTGTGTGTGTGTGTGTGTGTGTGTGTGTGTGTGTGTGTGTGTGTATGTGTGTGTGTGTGTGTGTGTGTGTGTGTGTGTGTGGAACTGGAACATTGGAAGACAGAGAGGTGAGAAAGGAGCCATGGGTTGCTTGACCAAAGACTCAGATCTCTAAGTGGCCTCTGTGCAGTCCAGGTTGTGCATGGATGTTGAAAGCCCTTACCTGGGACAGCAGTGGCTCTTGAGGCCAGGTTGTATTTTGTGAATAATTATTGAAACAGACGTATGGCACTGTCCTGCTATTACTTCACCCTTGGTTGGCAGTGGTGGGACTCAAACCCCAATAGTGTCAGCCATCTTAACATCACAGTGGGTGACATACTCTCATTTGTGTGCCACACTGGTGAAGGTAGTGACATATTGTCCATCACAGCATAACTGAGAACTTTTTTTATTTCTTAGGTCCCTTATGATACAGATAGTTGTAACTACAAATCCCCTCAGCTGATCTCCATTATAAATAGGAAAATAAGTATATTACTGTTGAAGTTGCTTCTTTCTTTCTTTCTTTATTTTTTTATGGTATGCTTTATCAACAAGATCCTCTTTCAAAGAAAGATTTTGTGTTATTCTCCCTGTTTATGAGAACTCATCACTTTACTGATTTTTTTTTCTTTTTCCACAGTCATCTTTAAAGAAGAACCAAACCATGACATGCACATGAGAACAAGTCAGCCACAATCAACATCAGTTTCAAATTCATGCAATAGGACTGACATGCATCTCAGAAGTTTTCCCAATGGGCCTATGGATCCTGGAGTTGGCAACATGGGTGTGATGGCAGGCCATCAGCGGGACAATTTTTTACAGTTACATCCATCTTGTATGTCCATGACACCACCAGCATCTTTTCCACCAGTTTACAGTGGCAGTTCCCATTCTAACACCACCAGTACCTTTCCAGATTCCCAGTCACAATCTGGCCATCAGTCACATTTGCTAAACATTACAGAGAACAGGCATGACTTGGAGGAAAGCTGCCATATGTCCTTTGAATCTCAAGGGAGTATTACACAGGCTCCATATAATTCAAATTTTAGAGAAACTTTGCCATCAGGATTCCAGTGTCTTGCACCATATGGTGACAGTGAGGGAGAACTAGCGATGGGAGGCCTGTTACTGCCCCATTTACAGAGGTCATCATCTTCTCCCTCCTTGGTTTGGGGAGATTCATCCTGTTCAAGTCCCTCACCATCTCAGCCCTGTTTAAGTCCTCATATGCCTCACAGTCCAGTTCCAGTTCCTTCTGGACATTGTACTCCACTACTAGATCCAACTTGTGGTCAGTCAGCATCAGCACTGTTTCCCAATATGCCTGTGCAAATGATGATGTCTCAGAATTCCAGCTCACAAGTCAGTGAGTCTTCTAGGCAACAGTTTGAGTGCCATTTTGGCCAGCAGCCAGTACCTAGTGAGGTACCACCAATGCAACATGGCGACCAAGAGTCAAACATATTTAGTATTCACAGCCACAGTGCCATCTCATATCCATTCTCTCAGCCCTCAACACAGTTTCACTTAGCATCCAGTGATGATACCCCACTAAATCAGCATACCCCTCCTCATTTTATATCAGACCAAGGGGGGATGCCAAATATTCCACAAGATACAACTCCCTCTTTTTCCCACACACCAGAATATTCACATGGCCTAGGATCTGGCTGTCATTCACCTCAAAATTCTAACTTCCAGAATTCTGGAATGCCACAGGAATCCAAGTCCCATTTGCACAATAAAGAACAAGTCAAATCCATGATGGAAAGCCTTCCTCATGCCCAGAACATGAGGAATAATGATCGATATTGTAATTTGAATATGGAACCAGGACCATCCTCTATGGAACCAGGACCAACCTCTGGCTTTGTTAGCCACATTTTGGAAGACACAGGACAGGATGCAGAATCAGAAAAAGCTCAATATGAAAGTGCATTTCAAAGCATTCCAATTCAAGGCATCACTTTTGAAGAAGGTACGTGAGTAGCAAAATGCATCTAGATATAGCAGTCAATACAAATTGGCGAGGTCTGTTTTCTATCAGAAAACCTTTCTGTATCATAACTTATCCTGTCAGTATATTCTGAGACTGTAGCATAACTACAGCCAAAAGAAATGTGAAGTTATCTGTAAATGGGTTTCTCTTAAAACAATAAAAGGCCAAAACTTGTCATTTTTGCTAAGCTGTACTGACTTAGGGTCTTATTGTACTATTTTAGAGCAGGGGCAAGGGATGGGTACTTTCTTCCATCACTGAAATAAAAAGAGATTTTTGCAGTCTAGTATTATGACTAATAATCTTCTGTAGACTGTGTCAAAAGGATACTACTATGGATATATTACATTACGTGATGTATGGATATATTACAGTACAAGATTTATGGATATATTACAGTTATGGATATATTACAGTACATTATTTATGGATATATTACAGCAAGTGATTTATGGATATATTACAGTACGTGATTTATGGATATAGTGCAGCAGGTGATTTATGGATATATTACAGTACATGATTTATGGATATATTACAGCAGGGGATTTATGGATATATTACAGTACGTGATTTATGGATATATTACAGTATGTCATTTATGGATATATTACAGTTATGGATATATTTCAGTACATGATTTATGGATATATTACAGTATGTGATTTATGGATATATAACAGCAGGTGATTTATGGATATATTACAGTATGTGATTTATGGATATATTACAGCAGGTGATTTATGGATATATTACAGTACATGATTTATGGATATATTATAGCAGGTGATTTATGGATATATTACAGTACATGATTTATGGATATATTACAGCAGGGGATTTATGGATATATTACAGTACGTGATTTATGGATATATTACAGTATGTCATTTATGGATATATTACAGTTATGGATATATTACAGTACATGATTTATGGATATATTACAGTATGTGATTTATGGATATATAACAGCAGGTGATTTATGGATATATTACAGTATGTGATTTATGGATATATTACAGCAGGTGATTTATGGATATATTACAGTACATGATTTATGGATATATTATAGCAGGTGATTTATGGATATATTACAGTACGTGATTTATGAATATATTACAGTATGCAATTTACGGATATATTACAGTATGTGATTTATGGATATATTAACGTATGTGATTTATGGATATATTACAGCAGGTGATTTATGGATATATTACAGCAGGAGATTTATGGATATATTACAGTATGTGATTTATGGATATATTAACGTATGTAATTTATGGATATATTACAGTAGGTGATTTATGGATATAATACAGTACATGATTTATGGATTTATTACAGTAGATTATTTATGGATATAATACAGTAGGTGATTTATGGATATATTACAGTATGTGATTTATGGATATATTACAGATGGTGATTTATGGATCTAATACAGTACATGATTTATGGAAATATTACGGTACATGCTTTTTGGATATATTACAGTAGGTGATTTATGGATATATTACAGTACGTGATTTATGGATATATTACAGTACATGATTTATGGATATATTACAGTACATTTATGGATATATTACAGTAGGTGATTTAAGCAACAACCGATGACGTGGTGTGGTATATTGAAGATTTCCTCATGGTTGGTGTGGTTTAATCACGAGGGTGAAGCCCGAGTGATTAAACAAAGGCAACCATGGGTAAATCTTCAGTATACCGCAATCACGGTGTCAGTTATTGCTATTATACAATGACATTATTTAAGAAAAAAACTACTTTTCTTAAATAATATCTTTGTATAATGGTGGATTGCTTTTTATCCACCAGTTGTGGTATACTGATTCTGCTTTTTGATGTACTGCGCATGCATATGGAACTTGTGTTCCCACACATACCCAGTGCATCAAGGCTTTGAAAAGGAAGCAACGGAGAAAAGAAAATCTCCATTGCTCCGTTTTCTCTCTTTTTTTATTTTTGTAAAAAAAAAAAAAAAGATTTTGGGGCAATTTATATACCAGCAGAAAAAGTCCGGCAACCAGACCTTTTCCATTGGTATATTGTGGGATTTACAATGGGCATTTTGGTTGGGCTGGGCAATCAGCACGCACATTTTAGAATATTAATCAGGAGGAATTGTATAATTATGGATATATTACAGCCCGTCATTTATGGAGATATTACAGTTATGGATATATTGCAGTATGTGATTTATGGTTATATTGCAGTAGGTGATTTATGGATATATTGCAGTATGTGATTTATGGATATATTGCAGCAGGTGATTTATGGATATATTATAGTACATAACTTATGGATATAATACAGTACATGATTTATGGATACATTTCAGTAAGTGATTTATGGTTACAATACAGTACGTGATTTATGGATATATTACTGTAAGTGATTTATGAATGTATTACAGTACGTGATTTATGGATAAATTACAGTACATGATTTATGGATATATTACAGTATGTGATTTATGTACATATTACAGTATGTGATTTATGGATATATTGCAGTAGGTGATTGATGTATATATTACAGTATGTGATTTATAGATATATTACAGTATGAGATGTATGGATATATTGCAGGAATTGATTTATGGATATATTACAGAAAGTGATATATGGATATATTACAGAAAGTGATATATGGATATATTACAGTACATAATTTAAGGATATATTACAATAGGTGATTTATGGATATAATACAGTAAGTGATTTATGGATATGTTACAGTAGGTGATTTATGGATATATATTACAGTGCATGATTTATGGATATATTACAGTATGTGATTTATGGATGTATTGCAGTAGATGATTTATGGATATACTACAGAATGTCATCTATGGATATATTGCAGTATTTATTTATTTATTTATTTATTTATTTATTGTTTGTTAACCGGGTTAGTCCAGCTGGGCTTGTGGCCCATTTTCAGTGGAGACCCAAGGAAAAAAGCTCTGGTACATAATATAAACTACATAGATAGTACTAGATCAGTAGGTGATTTATGGATATATTACAGTACGTGATTTTTGGATATATAGCAACAGGTGATTCATGGATACATTTGAGTATGTGATTTATGGATATATTACAGTACATGATTAATGGATATATTACAGTAGGTGATTTATGGATATATTACAGTATGTGATTTATGTATATATTACAGTAGGTGATTTATGGATCTATTACAGTACATGATTTATAGATATATTACATTACATAATTTAAGGATATATTGCAGTAGGCGATTTGTGGATATAATACAGTATGTGATTTATGGATATATTACAGTAGGTGATTTATGGATATATTACAGTGCATTATTTATGGATATATTACAGTATGTGATTTATGGATATATTCCATAGGTGATTTATGGATATATTACAGAATGTCATTTATGGATATATTGCAGTATTTATTTATTTATTTGTTTGTTCATTGTTTGTTAAGTGGGTTAGTCCAGCTGGGCTTTCGGCCCATTTTCAGTGGAGACCCAAGGAGAAAAGCTCCAGTACATAATATGAAGTACATAGATAGTACTAGATCAGTAGGTGATTTATGAATATATTACAGTAAGTGATTTATGGATATATTACAGCAGGTGATTTATGGATATATTACAGTACGTGATTTATGGATAAAATACAGTAGGTGATTTATGGACATATTACAGTATGTGATTTATGGATCTATTACAGTAGGTGATTTATGGATCTAATACAGTAAGTGATTTATGGATATATTACAGTACATCATTTATGTATATATTACAGGAGGTGATTAATGAATATATTACAGTACATGATTTATTGACATATTGCAGTAGGTGATTTATGGACATATTACAGTACATGATTTATGGATCTAATACAGTACGTGATTTATGGATATATTATAGTACATGATTTAGGTATATATTACAGCAGGTGATTTATGGATATATTACAGTACATGATTTATGGATATATTGCAGTAGCTGATTTATGGAAATATTACAGTACGTGATTTACGGATATAATACAGTAGGTGATTTATGGATATATTACAGTAGATGATTTATGGATCTAGCACACTGTGATTTATGGATATATTACAGCTCATGATTTATGTATATATTACAGTAGGTGATTTATGGATATATTACAGTACATGATTTATGCATATATTGCAGTAGGTGATTTATGGAAATATTACAGTATGTGATTTATGGATATATTACAGTATGTGATTTCTGGATATATTACACTAAGTGATTTATGGATATATCACAGTACGTGATGTATGGATCTGATACAGTACATGATTAATGGATATATTAGAGTACATGATTTATGTGTATATTACAGCAGGTTATGTATGGATATATTACAATACATGGATTATGGATATATTACAGTAGGTGATTTATGGATATATTACAGTACGTGATTTATGGATATAATACAGTATGTGATTTATGGATATATTAAAGTAGGTTATTTATGGCTCTAATACAATATGTGATTTATGAATATATTACAGTACATGATTTATTTATATATTACAGTAGGTGATTTATGGATATATTACAGTATGTGATTTATGGATATGTTACAGTAGGTGATTTATGGATATATTACAGTAGGTAATTTTTGGATATAATACAGTACGTGATTTACGGACATATTAAAGTATGTGATTTATGGACATATTACACTAGGTTATTTATGGATATATTACAGCAGGTGATTTATGCATATATTACAGTAGGTGATTTATGGGTATATTACAGCAGGTGATTTATGGATATATTACAGTACATGACTTATGGATATAATACAGTGCGTGATTTATGGATATTTTGCAGTAGGTGATTTATGGATATAATACAATACGTGATTTATGGATAAATTACCGTAGGTGTTTTATGGATATATTACAGTAGTTGATTTATGGCTATATTACAGTACATGATTTATGGATATATTACAGTATCTGATTTATGTACATATTACAGTACGTGATTTATGGATATATTGCAGTAGGTGATTTATGGATATATTACAGTACATGATTTATGGAAATACTGCATTTGGTGATTTATGAATATATTACAGTACGTGATTTATGGATATATTACAGTAAATGATTTAGGGATATATTACAGTAGGTGATTTATGGATATAATACAGTACGTGATTTAGAGGTATATTACAGTAGGTGATTTATGGATATATTACAGTATGTGATTTATGGCTATATTACAGTAGGAGATTTATGGATATAATATAGTACGTGATTTAAGGGTATATTACAGTAGGTGATTTATGGATATATTACAGTACGTGATTTATGGATCTATTACAGTACATGATTTATGGATATATTACAGTAGCTGATTTATGGATATATTACAGTAGGTGATTTATGGATATATTACAGCAGGTGATTTATGGATATATTACAGTACATGATTTATGGATATATTATAGCAGGTGATTTATGGATATATTACAGTACGTGATTTATGAATATATTACAGTATGCAATTTACGGATATATTACAGTATGTGATTTATGGATATATTAACGTATGTGATTTATGGATATATTACAGCAGGTGATTTATGGATATATTACAGCAGGAGATTTATGGATATATTACAGTATGTGATTTATGGATATATTAACGTATGTAATTTATGGATATATTACAGTAGGTGATTTATGGATATAATACAGTACATGATTTATGGATTTATTACAGTAGATTATTTATGGATATAATACAGTAGGTGATTTATGGATATATTACAGTATGTGATTTATGGATATATTACAGATGGTGATTTATGGATCTAATACAGTACATGATTTATGGAAATATTACGGTACATGCTTTTTGGATATATTACAGTAGGTGATTTATGGATATATTACAGTACGTGATTTATGGATATATTGCAGTACATGATTTATGGATATATTACAGTACATTTATGGATATATTACAGTAGGTGATTTAAGCAATAACTGATGACGTGGTGTGGTATATTGAAGATTTCCTCATGGTTGGTGTGGTTTAATCACGAGGGTGAAGCCCGAGTGATTAAACAAAGGCAACCTTGGGTAAATCTTCAGTATACCGCAATCACGGTGTCAGTTATTGCTATTATACAATGACATTATTTAAGAAAAAAACTACTTTTCTTAAATAATATCTTTGTATAATGGTGGATTGCTTTTTATCCACCAGTTGTGGTATACTGATTCTGCTTTTTGATGTACTGCGCATGCATATGGAACTTGTGTTCCCACACATACCCAGTGCATCAAGGCTTTGAAAAGGAAGCAACAGAGAAAAGAAAATCTCCATTGCTCCGTTTTCTCTCTTTTTTTATTTTTGTAAAAAAAAAAAAAAAGATTTTGGGGCAATTTATATACCAGCAGAAAAAAGTCCGGGCAACCAGACCTTTTTCCATTGGTATATTGTGGGATTTACAATGGGCATTTTGGTTGGGCTGGGCAATCAGCACGCACATTTTAGAATATTAATCAGGAGGAATTGTATAATTATGGATATATTACAGCCCGTCATTTATGGAGATATTACAGTTATGGATATATTGCAGTATGTGATTTATGGTTATATTGCAGTAGGTGATTTATGGATATATTGCAGTATGTGATTTATGGATATATTGCAGCAGGTGATTTATGGATATATTATAGTACATAACTTATGGATATAATACAGTACATGATTTATGGATACATTTCAGTAAGTGATTTATGGTTACAATACAGTACGTGATTTATGGATATATTACTGTAAGTGATTTATGAATGTATTACAGTACGTGATTTATGGATAAATTACAGTACATGATTTATGGATATATTACAGTATGTGATTTATGTACATATTACAGTATGTGATTTATGGATATATTGCAGTAGGTGATTTATGTATATATTACAGTATGTGATTTATAGATATATTACAGTATGAGATGTATGGATATATTGCAGGAATTGATTTATGGATATATTACAGAAAGTGATATATGGATATATTACAGTACATAATTTAAGGATATATTACAATAGGTGATTTATGGATATAATACAGTAAGTGATTTATGGATATATTACAGTAGGTGATGTATGGATATATATTACAGTGCATGATTTATGGATATATTACAGTATGTGATTTATGGATGTATTGCAGTAGGTGATTTATGGATATACTACAGAATGTCATCTATGGATATATTGCAGTATTTATTTATTTATTTGTTTATTTATTGTTTGTTAACCGGGTTAGTCCAGCTGGGCTTGTGGCCCATTTTCAGTGGAGACCCAAGGAAAAAAGCTCTGGTACATAATATAAACTACATAGATAGTACTAGATCAGTAGGTGATTTATGGATATATTACAGTACGTGATTTTTGGATATATAGCAGCAGGTGATTCATGGATACATTTGAGTATGTGATTTATGGATATATTACAGTACATGATTAATGGATATATTACAGTAGGTGATTTATGGATATATTACAGTATGTGATTTATGTATATATTACAGTAGGTGATTTATGGATCTATTACAGTACATGATTTATGGATATATTACATTACATAATTTAAGGATATATTGCAGTAGGCGATTTGTGGATATAATACAGTATGTGATTTATGGATATATTACAGTAGGTGATTTATGGATATATTACAGTGCATTATTTATGGATATATTACAGTATGTGATTTATGGATATATTCCATAGGTGATTTATGGATATATTACAGAATGTCATTTATGGATATATTGCAGTATTTATTTATTTATTTGTTCATTGTTTGTTAAGTGGGTTAGTCCAGCTGGGCTTTCGGCCCATTTTCAGTGGAGACCCAAGGAGAAAAGCACCAGTACATAATATGAAGTACATAGATAGTACTAGATCAGTAGGTGATTTATGAATATATTACAGTAAGTGATTTATGGATATATTACAGCAGGTGATTTATGGATATATTACAGTACGTGATTTATGGATAAAATACAGTAGGTGATTTATGGACATATTACAGTATGTGATTTATGGATCTATTACAGTAGGTGATTTATGGATCTAATACAGTAAGTGATTTATGGATATATTACAGTACATCATTTATGTATATATTACAGGAGGTGATTAATGAATATATTACAGTACATGATTTATTGACATATTGCAGTAGGTGATTTATGGACATATTACAGTACATGATTTATGGGTATAATACAGTAGGTGATTTATGGATCTAATACAGTACGTGATTTATGGATATATTATAGTACATGATTTAGGTATATATTACAGCAGGTGATTTATGGATATATTACAGTACATGATTTATGGATATATTGCAGTAGCTGATTTATGGAAATATTACAGTACGTGATTTACGGATATAATACAGTAGGTGATTTATGGATATATTACAGTAGATGATTTATGGATCTAGCACACTGTGATTTATGGATATTTTACAGCTCATGATTTATGTATATATTACAGTAGGTGATTTATGGATATATTACAGTACATGATTTATGCATATATTGCAGTAGGTTATTTATGGCTCTAATACAATATGTGATTTATGAATATATTACAGTACATGATTTATTTATATATTACAGTAGGTGATTTATGGATATATTACAGTATGTGATTTATGGATATGTTACAGTAGGTGATTTATGGATATATTACAGTAGGTAATTTTTGGATATAATACAGTACGTGATTTACGGACATATTAAAGTATGTGATTTATGGACATATTACACTAGGTTATTTATGGATATATTACAGCAGGTGATTTATGCATATATTACAGTAGGTGATTTATGGGTATATTACAGCAGGTGATTTATGGATATATTACAGTACATGACTTATGGATATAATACAGTGCGTGATTTATGGATATTTTGCAGTAGGTGATTTATGGATATAATACAATACGTGATTTATGGATAAATTACCGTAGGTGATTTATGGATATATTACAGTAGTTGATTTATGGCTATATTACAGTACATGATTTATGGATATATTTCAGTATCTGATTTATGTACATATTACAGTACGTGATTTATGGATATATTGCAGTAGGTGATTTATGGATATATTACAGTACATGATTTATGGAAATACTGCATTTGGTGATTTATGAATATATTACAGTACGTGATTTATGGATATATTACAGTAAATGATTTAGGGATATATTACAGTAGGTGATTTATGGATATAATACAGTACGTGATTTAGGGGTATATTACAGTAGGTGATTTATGGATATATTACAGTATGTGATTTATGGCTATATTACAGTAGGAGATTTATGGATATAATATAGTACGTGATTTAAGGGTATATTACAGTAGGTGATTTATGGATATATTACAGTACGTGATTTATGGATCTATTACAGTACATGATTTATGGATATATTACAGTAGCTGATTTATGGATATATTACAGTAGGTGATTTATGGATATATTACAGTATGTGATTTATGGATATATTACAGTAGGTTATTTATGGATCTATTACAGTACATGATTTATGGATATATTACAGTAGCTGATTTATGGATATGTTACAGTAGGTGATTTATGGATATATTACAGTACATGATTTATGTATTTATTACAGAAGGTGATTTATGGATATATTACATTACATGATTTATGTATATATTACAGAAGGTGATTTATGGATATATTACAGTACATGATTTATGGATATATTACAGTAGGTCATTTATGGATATTTTACAGTACATGATTTATGAATATAATACAGTAGGTGATTTCTGGATATATTACAGTATGTGTTTTATGGATATATTACAGTAGGTGATTTCAGGATCTAATATAGTACGTGAGTTATGGATATATTACAGTACATGATTTATGCATATAATACAGTAGGTGATTTATGGATATATTACAGGTACATGATTTAGGGATATATTGCAGTAGGTGATTTATGGATATATTACAGTACGTGATTTATGGATATATTACAGTACATGATTTAGGAATATATTACAGCAGGTGATTTATGGATATATTATAGTACATCATTTATGCATATATTACAGTAGGTGATTTATGGATATATTACAGGTACATGATTTAGGGATATATCACAGTAGGTGATTTATGGATATATTGCATTAGGTGATTTATGGATATATTACAGTACATGATTTATGCATATAATACAGTAGGTGATTTATGGATATATTACAGGTACATGATTTAGGGATATATTGCATTAGGTGATTTAAGGATATATTACAGTACGTGATTTATGGATATATTACAGTACATGATTTAAGGATATATTACAGTAGGAGATTTATGGATATAATACAATATGTGATTTATGGATATATTACAGTAGGTGATTTATGGCTATATTACAGTACGTGATTTATGGATATATTACAGTACGTGATTTACGGATATAATACGATACATGATTTATGGATATATTACAGTACATGATATATGGATCTACTTCAGTACATGATTTATGGATATATTACAGTAGGTGATTTATGGATATATTACAGTAGGTGATTTATGGATATATTACAGTACATGATTTATAGATATAATACAGAAGGTGATTTATGGATATATTACAGTATGTGATTTATGGATATATTACAGTAGGTGATTTATGGATCTAATACAGTATGTGATTTATGGATATATTACAGTACATGATTTATGGATATATTACAGTATGTGATTCACAGATACATTACAGTACATGATTTATGGTTATATTGCAGTAGGTGATTTATGGATATATTACAGTTTGTGATTTATGGATATATTACAGCAGGTAATTTATGGATAAATTACATTATGTGATTTATGGATCTATTACAGGCAGTGATTTATAGATATATTATATTAGGTGATTTTTGGATATATTACAGTGCATGATTTATGGATATATTACATTACATGATTTATGGATCAAATACAGTACGTGATTTATAGCTCTATTACAGTACATGATTTACGGATATATTACAGTACATGATTTTTGGATATATTACAGTAGGTGATTTATGGATCTAATACAGTACTTGATTTATGGATATATTACAGTATGTGATTTATGGACATATTGCAGTAGATGATTTATGGATATATTACAGTACATGATTTATGTGTATATTTCTGTTATGGATATATTACAGTATGTAATTTATGGATATATTACAGTATGTGATTTATGGATATATTGCAGCAGATGATTTATGTATATATTACAGAACGTCATTTATGGATATATTGCAGTATTTATTTATTTATTTATTTATTTATTTATTTATTTATTTATTGTTTTTTAACTAGGTTAGTCCAGCTGGGCTTTTGGCCCATTTTCAGTGGAGACATGAGGAGAAAAGCACAGGTACATAATATAAAGTACATAGATGGTACTAGATCAGTAGGTGATTTATGCATATGTTACACTAAGTGATTTATGGATATATTACAGTAAGTGATTTTTTGGATAAAATGCAGTACATCATTTATGGATATATTACAGTACATGATTGATGGATATATTACAGCAGGTGATTTATGGATCTATTACAGTAGGGGATTTATGGATAAAATACAGTAGGTGATTTATTGACATATTACATTATGGGATTTATGGATCTATTACAGTAGGTGATTTATGGATCTAATACAGTATATGATTTATGGATATATCACAGTACATCATTTATGTATATATTACAGTAGGTGATTTATGGATATATTACAGTGCATGATTTATGGACATATTGCAGTAGGTGATTTATGGATATATTACAGTATGTGATTTATGGATATAATACAGTAGGTGATTTATGGATATATTACAGTATGTGATTTATGGATGTATTACAGTAGGTGATTTATGGATCTAATACAGTACATGATTTATGGCTATATTATAGTACATGATTTATGTATATATTACAGCAGGTGATTTATGGATATATTGCATTATATGATTTATGGATATATTGCAGTAGGTGATTTATGGAAATATTACAGTACGTGAGATTTAAGGATATATTGCAGTACGTGATTTACGGATGTAATATAGTAGGTGATTTATGGATATATTACAGTAGGTGATTTATGGATCTAGTACACTACATGATTTATGGATATATTACAGTATATGATTAATGTATATATTACAGCAGGTGATTTATGGATATATTACAGTAAATGATTTATGTATATATTACAGTATGTGATTTATGGATATATATACAGTATGTGATTTATGAATATATATACAGTATGTGATTTATGCATATATTACAGTAGGTGATTTATGGCTATATTACAGTGGATTTATGGCCATATTACATAAGGTGATTTATGGAAATAATACAATACGTGATTTTTGGATATAGTACAGTACATGATTTATGGATATATTACGGTAGGTGATTTATGGATATATTACAGTAGGTGATTTATGGATATATCACAGTACGTGATTTATGGATATATTAGTGTACATGATTTATGTATATATTACAGCAGGTTATTTATGGATATATTACTATACATGGATTATGGATATATTACAGTAGGTGATTAATGGATATATTACAGTACTTGATTTTTGGATATAATACAGTAGGTGATTTATGGATATGTTACAGTATGTGATTTATGGATATATTACAGTAGGTGATTTAGAGCTCTAATACAGTATGTGATTTATGAATATATTTCAGTACATGATTTATGTATATATTACAGTATGTGATTGATGGATATATTACAGTATGTGATTTATGGATATATTACAGTAGGTGATTTTTGGATATAATACAGTACGTGATTTACAGACATGTTAAAGTAGGTGATTTGTGGACGTATTACAGTAGGTTATTTATAGATAAATTACAGCAGGTGATTTATGGATATATTACAGCAGGTGATTTATGGATATATTACAGCAGGTGATTTATGGATATATTGCAGTACATGACTTATGGATATAATACAGTACATGATTTATGGATATTTGCATTAGGTGATTTATGGATATAATACAATACGTGATTTATGGATAAATTACAGTAGGTGATTTTTGGATATATTACAGTACATGATTTATGGATATATTACACAACGTGATTTATGGATATATTACAGTAGTTGATTTATGGATATATTACAGTACACAATTTATGGATATATTACAGTATGTGATTTATGTACATATTACAGTACGTGATTTATGGATATATTGCAGTCGGTGATTTATTTATATATAATAGTAGATGATTTATGGAAATACTGCATTAGGTGATTTACTAATATATTACAGGTGGTGATTTATGGATATAATAAAATACATGATTTAAGGATATATTACAGTAGGTGATTTATGGATATATTACAGTACGTGATTTATTGATATATTACAGTAGGTGATTTATGGATATAATACAGTACGTGATTTATGGATATATTACAGTACATGATTTATGTATCTATTGTAGTACATGATTTATGGATATAATACAGAAGGTGATTTATGGATGTATTACAGTAGGTGATTTATGGATCTAATACAGTACTTGATTTATGGATATATTATAGTACATGATTTATGTATATATTACAGCAGGTGATTTATGGATATATTACATTATATGATTTATGGATATATTGTAGTAGGTGATTTATGGAAATATTACAGTACATGATTTAAGGATATATTGCAGCATGTGATTTATGGATATAATATAGTAGGTGATTTATGGATATATTACAGTAGGTGATTTATGAATCTAGTACACTACATGATTTACGGATATATTACAGTATATGATTTATGTATATATTACAGCAGGCGATTTATGGATATATTACAGTACATGATTTATGGATATATTGCATTAGGTGATTTATGGATATATTACAGTGCATTTATGGGCATATTACATAAGGTGATTTATGGATATATCACAGTACGTGATTTATGGACCTGATACAGTACGTGATTTATGGATATAGTTGTGTACATGATTTATGTTTATATTACGGCAGGTTATTTATGGATATATTACAATACATGGATTATGGATATATTACAGTAGGTGATTTATGGATATATTACAGTAAGTGATTTTTGGATATAATAAAGTAGGTGATTTATGGATATATTACAGTATGTGATTTATGGATATATTACAGTAGGTGATTTAGGGCTCTAATACAGTATGTGATTTATGAATATATTTCAGTACATGATTTATGTATATATTACAGTATGTGATGGATATATTACAGTATGTTATTTATGGATATATTACAGTATGTTATTTATGGATGTATTACAGTAGGTGATTTTTGGATATAATACAGTACATGATTTAAGGACATGTTAAAGTAGGTGATTTGTGAATGTATTACAGTAGGTTATTTATGGATAAATTACAGCAGGTGATTTATGGATATATTACAGTAGGTGATTTATGGATATATTACAGGAGGTGATTTATGTATATATTACAGTATGTGATTTATGGATATATTACAGTAGGTGATGTAGGGCACTAATACAGTATGTGATTTATGAATATATTTCAGTACAGGATTTTTATATATATTACAGTATGTGTTTTATGGATATATTACAGTATGTGATTTATGGATATATTACAGTAGGTGATTTTTGGATATAATACACTACGTGATTTATGGACATGTTAAAGTAGGTGATTTATGAACATATTACAGTAGGTTTTTTATGAATAAATTACAGCAGGTGATTTATGGATATATTACAGTAGGTGATTTATGGATATATTATAGCAGGTGATTTATGGATATATTACAGTACATGACTTATGGATATAATACAGTACATGATTTATGGATATTTGCAGTAGGTGATTTATGGATATAATACAATACATGATTTATGGATATATTACAGTACGTGATTTATTGATATATTACAGTAGGTGATTTATGGATATAATACAGTACGTGATTTATGGATATATTACAGTATGTGATTTATGTATCTATTGCAGTACGTGATTTATGGATATAATACAGAAGGTGATTTATGGATATATTACAGTATGTGATTTATGGCTATATTACTGTAGGTGATTTATGGGCCTAATACAGTACGTGATTTATGGATATATTACAGTACATGATTTGTGTATATATTACAGTATGTGATTTATGGATATATTACAGTACATGATGTATGGACATATTGCAGTAGGTGATTTATAGATATATTACAGTATGTGATTTCTGGATATATTATAGTAGGTGATTTATCTATATATTACAGTAGGTGATTTATGGATATAATACCGTACGTGATTTATGGATATATACCAGTAGGTGATTTATGGATATATTACAGTAGGTGATTTTTGGATATATTACAGCAGATGATTTATGGATATTATACAGGACGTGATTTAGGGACATATTATAGTAGGTGATTTATGGTTATATTACAGTAAGTGATTTATAGATATATTTCAGTATGTGATTTATGGATATAATGCAGTAGGTGATTTATGGATATATTACTGTAGGTGATTTATGGATATAATACAGTATATGATTTATGGATATATTACAGTACGTCATTTATGGACATATTACAGTAGGGGGTTTATGGATATAATACAGCAGGTGATTTATGAATATTTTGCAGCAGGTTTTTTATAAATATATTACAGTAGGTATGTTATGGATATATTACAGTAGGTGATTTATGGATGTATTACAGTAGGTGATTTATGGATATAGTATGGTAGGTGATTTATGGATATATTACAATACAAGATTTATGGATATATTACAGTACATGCTTTATGGATATATTTCAGCAGGTGATTTATGGATATATTGCAGTGCATGATTTATGGATATTTTACAGCAGGTGATTTATGTATATATAACAGTACATGATTTATGAATATATTACAGCAGGTGATTTATGGATATAATACAGTCAGTAATTTATGGATATATTATACTATATGATTTATGGATATATTACAATTCATGATTTATGGATATATTAAACTACACGATTTATAGATATATTACAGTAGGTGATTTAAGGATATATTACAACAGGTGATTTATGGATATATTACAGTATGTGTTTTATGGATATATTACAGTACATGACTTATGTATCTATTACAGTAGGTGAATTATGGATATATTACAGTAGGTGATTTATGGATATAATACAGAAGGTGATTTATGGATATATTGTAGTACATGATTTATGGATATATTACAGTATGTGATTTATTTATATATTACAGTAGGTGATTTATGGATATATTACAGTAGGTCAACCAAGGACAAACCAGGAAAATAGTCAGACTGTAGAATCCAAAAACACACAGAGGCACAAGGACAACACAATGAAGAAGTTTAATACAATAACATTCAATAGTGCAAAGCAGTTTTGTCTCTTACTATGAAGAGACTTCTTCAGGCAAAATCACACATAAATTCATATTACTTATATACTACACCCCTCCCCTAATTACCACTGATTAGTATAATTCATTTCTTTACCATAAAACATTAAATAAGGAACCATATTATAACAAGTATAAAAAATATATATTAATGCTTTACAATGAAAATTGTGTACTAAAATTCTATACTAAAATAATCTGTTCACTAAATACATGTGATACACCTACATTGCAAATTTCGTTCACTATCTATATTACTGCTCCCCTAATGTCTAAAACACTTATTTAATGACTAATAAATTTATTTAAAACTCATACTAAAAAACTTCATACTGTAAAACATTTCTTGTTACAAAAATAATGGAAAATCGATGTGTATATGAGAATACACACACACATATATATATATATATATATATATATATATATATATATACATGTTATTATACTCTAAAAGTTTAAAAATGTGTAAAACATATGAAATAAATGAATACATCTGTAAACATTAATTTAGGCTACCTCAACATATTTTTCAATTTGAGGATGCAAGTAATAGAATAAACTTAATTTAACCCAGGTGGTTGGCATGCCCTAGTTTATAACTGCCAACATAATTCCAATTTTTCAAGCATTAATGGTTCCGGGCCACCCCTACCATCACAATTAATACAATCAATAGCCCTGAATTTAAAAGTATGATCTGGGTGGTCATCAGTATGTCTGGCTAGTGCATTTTCTAATTTATGATTCCTGATATAGTATAAATATTTGTACACCCTCTCTCTTAATTTCCTATCTGTCTTACCAATATAGTAAGCTGGCCCTTTTGGCACTGTGCTAGATAAATCACACCCTTAGATTGACAATTAAATCTGTGTTTCATAGTGTAATTACGCTCCCTAATACTAAAAGGAATCCCTGTTGTCATGTGGACACAATATCTACATATTCAACATACCTTTGCTTCTCTCATGCAATGACTGATTACTTTTACATTCTAAAATATTCTTTAAATTCTTACAATGCTTAAAAACAAATCTGGGTGACACATTAAAAAATTCTTGGATAGTGTGGTCATTAATAATATATTCCCAGTTCTTAGATATAATATTCCTAATGGCAAAACTATCAATATTAAATGGTGTGATGAAAGCTGAACTTAGATCATCATAGGTGAGTGGGCCCATGATGTTACTTGAATTCACTATTCTAGGTTCTGAGGGAATATTTTAGAATGTAAAAATAATCAGTCATTGCATGAGAGAAGCAAAGGTAAGTTCAAGTGCTGTATGTGTAGATATTGTGTCCACATGACAAGAGGAATTTCTTTTAGTATTAGGGAATGTAATTACACTACAAAACATTGATTTAATTGTCAATCTAAGGGAGTGATTTATCTAGCACAGTGCCAAAAGTGCCCCACTTACTATATTGGTAAGACAGATAGGAAATTAAGAGAGAGGGTGTACAAATATTTGTACTATAGCAGGAATCATAAATTAGAAAATGCACTAGCCAGACATACTGATGACCACCCAAATCATATTTTTAAATTCAGGGCTATTGATTGTAATGGTAGGGGTGGCCCAAAATCATTAATGCTTGAAAAATTGGAATTATGTTGGCAGTTATGAACTAGGGCATGCCAGCCACCTGGGTTAAACAAAGTTTATTTTATTACCTGCATCCTCAAATTGAAAATTTTTTTGAGGTAGCCTAAATTAATGTTTACAGATTTATTAATTTATTTAATAATATAATTTATATATTTTACACATTTTTAAACTTTTATAGTATAATAACATTTATATATATATATATATATATATATATATATATATATATATATATATATATATATATATATATATATATATATATATATATATATATTTATTTATTTATTTATTCTCATATACACATCTATTTTCCATTATTTTTGTAACAAGAAATGTTTTACAGTATGAAGTTTTTTTAGTATGTGTTTTAAATAAATTTATTAGTCATTAAATAAGTGTTTTGGACATTAGGGGAGCAGTAATATAGACAATGAACGGATTTTGCGATGTAGGTGTATCACATGTATTTAGTGAGTAGATTATTTTAGTATACAATTTTAGTACACAACTTTCATTGTAAAGTATTGTTAATATATATTTTTTATACTTGATATAATATGGTTCTTTATTTAATGCTTTATGGTAATGAAATTAATTATGCTAATCAGTGGTAATTAGGAGAGGGGTGTAGTATATAAGTAATATGAATTTATGTGTGATTTTGCCTGAAGAAGTCTCTTCATAGTAAGAGACGAAAAGCGCTTTGCACGATTGGATGTTATTGTATTAAACTTCTTCATTGTGTTGTCCTTGTCCCTCTGTGTGTTTTTGGATTCTATGTTACAGTAGGTGATTTATGGATATATTACAGCAGGTGATTTATGGATATATTACAGCAGGTGATTTATGGATATATTACAGCAGGTGATTTATGGATAAATTACAGTAGGTGATTTATGGGTATATTACAGTAGGTGATTTATGGATCTAATACAGTACGTGATTTATGGATATATTACAGTGCGTGATTTATGGATATATAGCAGTAGGTGATTTATGGATATATTACAGTATGTGATTTATGGATATATTACAGTAGGTGATTTATGGATCTAATACAGTAGGTGATTTATGGATATATTACAGTACATTTATGTATATATTACAGGAGGTGATTTATGGATATATTACAGTGCGTGATTTATGGATATAATAAAGTAGGTGATTTATGGATATATTACAGTATGTGATTTATGGCTATATTACAGTGTGTTATTTATGGATATATTACAGTACATGATTTATGTAATTATTACAGCAGGTGATTTATGGATATATTATAGTACATGATTTATGGATACATTACAGTAGGTGATTTATGGATATATTACAGTACATGATTTATGGATATAATACAGTAGGTGATTTATGGATATATTACAGTATGTGATTTATGGATATATTACAGTAGGTGATTCAAGGATCTAATACAGTATGTGATTTATGGATATATTACACTACATGATCTATGTATATAATACAGTAGGTGATTTATGGATATATTACAAGTACATGATTTAGGGATATATTGCAGTAGGTGATTTATGGATATATTGCAGTATCTGAATTATGAGTATGTTACAGTACATGATTTATGGATATATTACAGTACGTGATTTATGGATATATTACAGTACATGATTTAAGGATATATTACAGTAGGTGATTTATGGATATAATACAATACGTGATTTATGGATATATTACAGTAGGTGATTTATGGATATATTACAATACCTGATTTATGGATATATTACAGTAGGTGATTTATGGATATTTATTTATTTTTATTTTTATTTTATATTTGTTGACCGGGCTAGTCTAGCTGGATACATATCCATTTTCAGCGGAGGTCCGGGGAGAAAAGCTCCATGCACAAATACATTAAGGCATTAAAAACTTAGAAAAAAATGACTAGCTTAAATTATACAGCATAATATGTAAAGAAAGTAAATTTTGTGAATACTGTACAGAGACATTAGAGTAGATTTTGGAGATAAACATGTCTTAATTCAATAGAGGGGTTACAAATACAATCAGGCAACAGTTAAACATAGTAATTAAGCATCAACATTCATTTGAGAGAAAAAATAAAAACCAATAAGTAAGAAAAGAAAAATAGAGACTAGGAAGGACAAAATGCAGGTAAGAAGGGGTTAGTAGTTGATAGTCAATGACTCTCAAGGTGGGGTATTTGTTATAAAGCATGAGAGGAGGGGGGAGAAAAAGAGAAGAGTATTTTTCAATCAGGCTTTGAGCAGGGACAAAGCCATTGTCTTTTTAGGTAATGTTTGAGGTGTTTCTTAAAGAGTTGTGTAGATGAGAGAGAAGTGAGTGTATTTGGAAGCTTATTCCAGATTCTACCAACAACATTGGAAAAGAGTGAATCTCCTGCTTTGTTATTAGATATATTGTTGGCAATCTGTAACTTATTAGCTGAGCGTAGTGTTGTAAGATTTTTGTATGGGAAGATCAGATTAGATAGGATAGGGGTGTTGGTGGGGTGGTGCAGAATTTTTTGTGCAATCAGCAGTTGATTGCATTGTAGTTGGTTTTGTAGTTCTAACCATCTGAGTTGTTGAAGGTTGAAACAGTGGTGGGTTCTATAAGGGGAGCCAGTGGCAAATCTAGTAATATTATTATATCTAGTTTCCAGTTTGGAAAGGTTAAACTTAGATAGATTGGTATAAATGGCAGATGCATAGAACAGGGTAGAAATAAGCTGAGTCTGGGCAATAGATTTCCTAGCTAGTGGGGTAAGGAAGGGTTTTATTCTATACAGGGAGCCTAGTTTTTTATTGATGGTTTTTATAGTATTGTTAACATGGACATCGAAGCTGAGGTTATGGTCAATAGTTATGCTGAGGAGACTATCAGTAGAGTCAGTGGAAATACAAGTACTATTGTCAGAGGTAATGGTAAAGTGGATATGTGGGGATTTTTGGGTGGGAGTAAAAAGTAAAAGTTTTGTTTTTTGGGGGTTAAGGAGGAGGCAGCGTTGGGTAAACCATTTTTCTACTTTGTTAAATACAGTTTGGGTAAGGATCTGGAGGGAGGAGGAAGACTTGGCAGTACAGATAAGTGTAGAGTCATCAGCATATTGTATACAGGAGGTTTGAGGAAAAGCAGTGTGGAGATCATTAATGAAAATGGAAAAAAGAAGAGGTCCTAGGATAGAGCCTTGGGGTACTCCAGTGTCCACTGGGAGGGGTTGGGATAGTTTATTGTCCCAAAGTACTGCTTGTTTACTGTTTTCAATATAGGATTTAAACCAAAGGATTGCTTGTTGGTCAAGATATTGGGCTTTTAGTGCATTGATAAGTAGGTTATGATTAACCATGTCGAAGGCTTTCGATAGATCGATAAATAGAGCAGATGAGAGAGAGATATAATACGGTACATGATTTATGGATATATTACAGTACGTGATATATGGATCTATTACAGTACATGATTTATGGATATATTACAGTAGATGATTTGTGGATATATTACAGTACATGATTTATGGATATAATGCAGAAGGTGATTTATGGATAAATTACAGTATGTGATTTATGGATATATTACAACAGGTGATTTATGGATGTAATACAGTACATGATTTATGGATATATTACAGTACATGATTTATGTATATATTACAGTAGGTGATTTAGGGATATATTACAGTACATGATTTATGGATATATTGCAGTAGGTGATTTATGGATATAATACAGTAGGTGATTTATGGGTATATTACAGTATGTGATTTAAGGATATACTACAGCAGGTAATTTATGTATACATTACATTACGTGATTTATGGATCTATTACAAGCAGTGATTTATGGATATATCACATTAGGTGATTTTTGGATATATTACAGTACATGATTTTTGGATATATTACAGTACGTGATTTATGGATCTAATACAGTACATGTTTTATGGATATAATACAGTAGGTGATTTATGGATCTAATACAGTACGTGATTTATGGATATATTACACTGTGATTTATGGATATATTGCAGTAGTGATTTATGGATATATTACAGTACATGAGTTATGTGTATATTACTGTTATGGATATATTACAGTAGATGATTTATATATATATTACAGTATGTGACTTATGGATATATTACAGTACGTGATTTATGAATATATTACAGTAGGTGATTTATGGATCTAATACAGTACGTGATTTATGGATCTATTACAGCAGGTGATTTATGGATATATTACAGTACATGCTTTATGGATATATTACATCAGGTCATTTATGGGTATAATACAGTACGCAATTTATGGATATATTACAGTGCATGCTTTATGCATATATTACAGTATGTGATTAATGGATATATATTACAGTACATGATTTATTGATATATTACAGTAAGTGATTTATGGATATATTACAGTACTTGATTTATGGATATATTACAGTAGGTGATTTATGGATATATTACAGTAGGTGATGTATGGATCTAATACAGTTATTTATGGATATATTACAGTACATGCTTTATGGATATATTATAGCAGGTGATTTATGGAAATATTACAGTACATGATTTATAGATAAATTACAGCAGGTGATTTATGGATATATTACAGTACATGAAGTATTGATATATTACAGTACGTGATTTATGGATATATTATGGTACATGATTTATGGATAAATAGCAGTTAATGATTTTATTCCACAGTATCCCCATGAAGAAGACAAATGAGCAGAACACCACTGCTGAACTGTGGGATGTACACAAAAAGTCTATATAGGTGGTGCGACACCTTTGTGGTTTTTCTGTTAATAAAACAACAGACATGTTGTCCTTTTAAGAAAAGCAAAAATGTTTTACTAAAACACTAAAAAATCCATTCTGTAACCAGGAATCATTTACATCAGTTAAGTACAAGCAAAGCAATGGCTAAAATCTCTTTTGCTTCTAGTATTTTCTTTGCCACCTATACCTCCATGGGATCCTTCCATCCCCTCATCACTGCATGCAGTTGGCCCATTCATACCATTGGGTGTGAAAATGGGGTATCTTGAATCTACATTCCATTCATTCCATTGGATGGTGATAGCCGGACATCTTCAGGCTATCTTACATCCCACTTTTTCATCAAAGGGTGAAAGACCAGTTGACATAACTGTTAAGGTCTTTGTCACCTATGTACAAGGTACAAGGTTCAGTCCTTACCTCCAGCCAATATGTGTTTGGAGTTTGCATGATGTTCTTCATGTTTCACTGTTGCAGTCATCGCATTTGGGCTATCTGCCTGCAGGTAGCCCTCAGCCGGCCTGAATACCAGAGTCTTGGAATTTCTGCGTCAGATGCTATCGCTTCTTCCATGACGTCATGTCATCAGGGGTATAAAATATGCAGCCATTGCCATTTCACTATCCTTCTTGCCATGTGGTGCCCGAAGCAGAAGCAGTTCACAAGTGCAGGTCAGCCGAATCCTGAAATTTTCATTTTGTGTTTCAGACCTGAAGTCTTTAAAAAGATAAGGGTACTTTTTTCTTGCTCTAACCGATGTCAGCCAAAATTAATATTTGTCTTGCTTGTGGCAAGCAAATACTTCACAGAGATTTTCATTCTTACTACGTCACTTGTTTAGGCCCAGACCACGACATCCCTCACTTTCAGTTTTGTGCCTTGTTCAATGCCCGAACCATCCGTTGTTGGGCTATTTTTGTAGCTAAATACTTTCTTTCCCGATCGCCGTACTCCGAAATGGCTTTGTTAAGCCAGCCGTCTACCGATCTTCTGAAAAAACGTAAGGATAAAGACAGAGACAGACCTCATAGGGTTAAAACTGCCAACGACACTTCCTTTAAGTTAGATGCCAGTCCACTGTTACTCAGTGAGGTGCTTTCACACCCCTGATACCCGCTTCTACAGATTTTCAGGCCTGTACTGAGACCCATTCGGAGTCCAGTATGCCATGAGATGCTTCTTTGACTATGGAACCTGTGGATGTCTCTACCTTGGATGGGTTTGGAGCTGCTGTGCAGGCACCAGCTTCTGAGGGTATATTCAGACCTACCAATTTTCATATTAAACCGACGACTTTGTTTCAAGCTAAAAATACTGAATTCCTCAGGCCTAAAGCTCGCACTATACCTAGAAAACTGATGACCAAAGCACATTCTCAGGCCCACATGCCTCAAAAACAAATGATTAGAATGGCTGAAGACCTTATTACCTTAATTAGGGGAAGCCAGCCTCCCCCCCTCTAAGAGACCTACAACTGATTTTCCTTCTGATTCTTCTGATAATGAATCTGATATCTCTGTTCCTTCTGACTACCAGGACTTACCCTTAGCTACTTATAAGGATTCTGATGCAGAGGATTGCATTTCCCCTGCTTCCCCTCCAGAAGATTTTTCTTTTGGTGAAACCTTGCATACCCTTAGGGAGCATTTTTGTTGGGAAAGCCAGGACTATTCTCAGTCCAAAATGAGACTTAGGGAATTTTTAAACCTGCCTCATCAGAGACCTCTAGCTATCCCTCCTGTTCTGGAGATTGTATATGATGTTTTCTTGGAATCCAGCCTTACCCCAGACACTTTGCCTCCAGCTCCCAGAAAACCTGACAGGTACTATATTGTACCTGACTCTCACAAATTTCTCTTCAGGAATCCTATTGCGGATCCAGAGATCATTTCACAAGGACCAGAAAGCATTAAGGCTACTATTGCCAAAAATTCTATACCTTCTGACAGGGATTCTAGGGCTTTTGACAGATGGGGTAAGAAGGTATACACCTCTGCTACTCTGGCCATTAGGGCTTTAAATTTCCAGTTTCATACACTAAAGTATCAGCAGCATATTATGGGACTAATTAAACAGAAAATTATGTTCATTCCTGACTGTGCTGAACACAAAGATTTACAAGAGTTAATGCATTCTGCTGACCAAGTTGGTAAACATACTTTGCAATGTGGTTTTGATGCTTTAGAAGCATCTTGCAGGGATGCTGTCACTGGGTCTGTACTTAGTAGGCATGCTTGGCTTAAGGAACAAAACTTGCCAGATCATGTTAAGGCTTAATTACTGGATGCACACTTAAACCAAGAGCGTCATGTTAACAACAAAGCAGAAGAACTCATCAAAAGGATGGAGGAAAAAGCTAAAGCTATGCAAACTGTTAAAGATTTCTTACAAGTACAGTCACCTAGATCCAGTATGCATTGGCCTTCAAAGAACTGGTCCTTTCCAGTCCCTTCCAGGCCTTCTCAGTCCAAACCCAGGAGCAGCAGACCACCAAGACTTCAATCTCAGGCTATGCACAGATCTAAGAAGCAGGGCTCTTACTTCCAAAGCAGAGAATAGTAAGCCACCCCCCCTATGAAAAAATTGCACAATGACTTATCCTTAAATCTTTCAAGCCTTGTTCAACTACTTGCACCTTTAGGAGGAAAGCTCTCCCTGCATGCAAACAACTGGGAGTTCATTACCCAAGACAGATGGGTTTTAAACATAGTTTCCCTAGGATATAGATTCCACCTCCACTCACTCCCAACCCCAAGTGGATGGCCAGACCTCTCCCAAAACCAGTGGGTGGAGGCCCAAAAACAAGTGCTCTCTCTCCTCAGCATCAAGGCTATTCAACCTGTTCCAGCAGAACAAAGAGGACAAGGTTTTTATTCAAGACTGTTCCTGGTTCCCAGAAAAGAAAACTCCTGGCGTCCTGTCCTGGGCCTGTCTATTCTCAACATGTTTCTGGTGGCTCCAAAATTCAAAATGCTAACTCTTTAACAGCTTCTTCTGATGCTAGCCAAGGATTCCTGTCTGGCAACCCTAGACTTAAAAGAAGCTTACCTGCACATCCCATTAAGGGAATCTTGCAGGAAATACCTACGCTTCAGGGCAGGCACCATGCACTATCAGTTCTCTGCACTTCCCTTTGGCTTATCTACTGTGCCCATGGTATTCACAAAGTGCCTAGCTCCAGCGATTGCATTTTGCAGGCAGAGAAATATTCAGGTTTACCCATATTTGGATGATTGCCTGATTCACGCGGAGAGTCAGGACTTGCTATTACAGCACCTGGCATTTGTAAAGAGACTTCTAACTTCACTGGGGTACACCATCATTGAGAAGAAATCACACCAATTACACTGCCAACAGATTGTATTCCTGGGAGCAAGCTTGAACACAACTTCCCAGATGGCATTCCTCACTCCAGAGAAACAAGTTTATTTGACAACCTACTTCAGCCTACTGGCCACAACAAAAAAAAAAAAAAACAACCATCTGCAAGGAAAATCCTGCAAGCTCTGGGGTTTATGGCCTCTTCCATTCTGTTAATTCCATATGCAAGACTGCATATGAGGAAACTTCAATGGTATCTAAAAAGTCTATGGTGTCAACATTCTCAGGACCTGTAAACAATGATTCCTATAATTCCTTGTCTAAGGGCAGAGTTCCTTTGGTGGGCAGAGGCCTGCAACCACAACAAGGGACTCCCTTTCACTCTACCCCCTGCTGCTCAATCCCTAACAACAGATGCATCAGACTATGCATGGGGGGCTCACATGGCAGGGCAGTGCATTCAAGGCAAATGGAACCCATTACAGATGCACCTGCATATCAGTCAAAAAGAAATGTTAGCTGTACAGAATGCTCTGACAGCCTTCAAAGACCTTATTTTTCCAGGACAACTATTGGTAAAGACAGACAACACCACAGTTATGTAGCACATAAACAAGCAGGGGGGAACCCATTCCTACCCACTCTGCAGACTAGCCATGGCTCTATGGAACACAGCCTTGAGCAACCAAGTGAACCTACAAGCTCAATTCCTGCCAGGCAAACTAAATTCACTGGCAGATGACTTAAGCAGAAATCTCATGGACCCACACGAATGGAAACTGGAACCCAAAATATTCAAGCTCTTGAGGAACAAATGGGGGAGACCAGAAGTAGACCTGTTTGCCTCCCCTCAGAACTACAATTGAACAAATACTGCACCAGAACTCCCCACAGTTAAACTTGGAAAGTGGATGTCCTGTCCTTTACCTAGGAACGCCTCTCAGTTTATGCCTTTTCCCCTCTGCCTCTCCTCTTGAAGGTTCTACTAAAGATCAAACAGGACAAGCCAAGGACAATACTAATTGCACCAGACTGGCCACACCAGCACTGATACCCCCTTTTGCGTAGTCTGACAGTGCTACAACCATGGCACCTGCCTCAGACCCTTTCCCTGCTGTCCCAGAAGGCGGACCAGATTCTGCATCCTCAGCTTCAAACCCTGAACCTTGCAGCCTGGCTAATCTCCTGAGCTCACCTCTAGCAACCCTCAGTAAGCAGATGCTGGATATCATTTGTGAGGCAAGGAGGCCTAGTACTAGAAAATCCTATTCAGAAAAGTGAAAAAGATACTGTTCCTGGAGCCAGACTCAGGGGATGGGCACAACGGTGCCCAGCTTACCTCATATTCTAGATTATTTAACATAAATGCTCCACAAGGGCCTATCTTTCTCTTCAGTTAAGATTCATGTCTCAGTCATATCAGCACATTATAATTCTGAGCCACCCCTCTTCTCTCATTGCCTGGTAACACAATTCCTTAGAGGGGCCAAAAATGTAAAACCCCCAGCAGAGCTCCCACTCCAGCCTGGGACCTTAACTTTGTATTAGAAAAACTTACTCTTCCCCCCTTTGAACCAGCTACTATAGCAGAGTTGAAATTTCATTCTTGGAAAACAGCTTTACTTCTAGCCATCACTTCAGCAAGAAGAGTGAAGTGCAGGCCCTTATGGCAGTGGAACCCTTCATTATCTTCCATGCGGAGTGGGCTTCCCTCAGGACTAATCCATCCTTTATGCCCAAGGTGGTGTCTAGTGTGGCTCTAAACCAGTCCATTCATTTGCCTACTTTTTTCCCTAATCCTCAGAATAAAGGGGAAAGGATACTGTATTCTCTGGATGTGCACAGACAGCTTAGATTATATTTGGACAGGACTAAGCCTCCCAGAAAATCTGACCAGCTGCTAATCAGCTTTGCTGCAGGGGCAGAGGGAAAGGCCATTTCAAAGCAAACCATTTACAAATGGATAGCACATTGCATCCATTTCTGCTACAAGCACCATGGAAAACCTACCCCACAGGGGATAAGAACACATTCCACCAGGGCTGCATTTACCTCTACTGCATTTCTCATAGGAGTACCTACCAGGGACATCCTTGAAGCTGCAACCTGGAGCTCTGTGCATACTTTTCACCAAGCATTACCACTTGCCTATCTTTTCTAAATCCAGAGCTGGATTTGCCACAGCAGTCTTACAGGGCCTGATTTGCTAGCCTGAATGCCCTTTAACTACCTCCACCCTTCCTTAGCTTTGGGAATCAACCCAAATGTGATGGCTGCAACAGTGAAACACAAAGAACACTTAACATAAATGTAGATGATTGAATGTATTCACTGTTGCAGTCCTGGTTACCCTCCCTCCAGCCCCCTGACTTCTCTTGACCTTTACCTATCCTTCTTGTTTGGCATATATTATATCATGTGTATTTGCTTTTTGCTGGGGGTGTTCCATGCCATATAATTGCTTCCTGTTGTGGGGGTACCTGAAATCTGGGGCAAGAAAAAGTGATGTAATGGCACTGGCTGCATGTTTTATACCCCTGACGACCTGACGTCATGGAAGAAGGGACAGCATCCGATGCAGAAATCCCAAGACTCTGGTATTCAGGCTGGCTGAGGGCTACCTGCAGGCAGATAACCCAAATGTGATGACTGCAACAGTGAATACACTTGAACATCTACATTTATGGTAAGTGTATACAACTGTACTTTCTCCCTGCATCTCTGTGGGGTTCCTCCGGCCTCCAATAAAAAAATGCGGTGTTTCCATCTCAAACTCACCAATGAATGGAGCTGTGGGCAGTAGCACAGACTCTACATGGTGCCCTATAATGAAAATAGTTGTACACACCAACTGTTATGGGCATCTATTGTGATGCACAGCATCCTCAAGATAGGAGAACATGGATCACAGACATTGTGCTGTGGCAGGGCTAGCCAATTGATGGTGTAAATATGGCTATAGGTGATTTAGCCATGTTGATTAATGTCACCAAATGGGCATGGGTATTTGCCGGTGGCAAGTGGGTTGAGGACCCAGGCTACACCAACCTACACCAGGGACCCATGCTGGGTTGTACACACCAACTGTTATGGGCATCTATTGTGATGCACAGCATCCTCAAGATAGGAGAACATGGATCACAGACATTGTGCTGTGGCAGGGCTAGCCAATTGATGGTGTAAATATGGCTATAGGTGATTTAGCCATGTTGATTAATGTCACCAAATGGGCATGGGTATTTGCCGGTGGCAAGTGGGTTGAGGACCCAGGCTACACCAACCTACACCAGGGACCCATGCTAACAGTGAGAGGGAGGTGTGTGCCCCTGTTGGCCAGTGTACACCCGCCATAAAGCCTAGCAGTCCTGGTTCAATAAGTTACTGGCCGGTGTCTAGTTGCCAGCCTGAGCTTCCTGGGATAGCTCTATTGAATGACAGCTGACCTAAAACCAATCAAGATCTGAGGATTGCTACATTTGATGAAGGCTCACTGACAGGAAACAGTTCAGAAGTGGAAGATATGATGATACAGAGGAGGCTAGACATCCTATGTATCCAAGAGACAAGATGGAAGGGCAGTGTAACAAAGCCATTTTGCTTGGGATCCAGAGTCTTACTACTCAGGAGGGGGACAGGCTAGAATGGTGTGGGAATTGTGCTGAGACAGAGGCAGTGACAGATATCATCAGAATTAATGGCAGACTCATGGCAGTCAGACTTCAGTGTAATGATAGGGCAACATTCATGATCTCAGCCTATGCCCTACAGCAGGGTTGTGATAGATAGGAAAAGAGTCCCTTCAGACAGCAGTTGCAGGACCTACTAGATAATACAGGACCACATGAAGTTGTGTTGATAATGGGGACTCAAATGCACATATTGGGACAGATAGTACAGGAGGACTGCCTAGGCCCACGTGGGTGGGGAAATAGGAATAAAGTAGGAGAGACCATTCTAGACTTCTGTCTGGCAAATGGCTTGATACTAGCAACACATGGTTCAGAAAGAAAGACAGTCATAAGATCACATACAAGATTGGCCAACATGCAAATCAGGTAGCTGTCCTCCTAGTAGGGAAAGGACACTGGGGTAGAATCAATGATCTCAAAGTCATCCCCAGCAAAACAGTCAGTCCACAGCATAAACCACTGGTCGCCACAATCAGCTGCAAACAGTGATGAAAGAAGGCTCTAAGGACAACAGAGACCAGGCTGAAGACCTGAAAATTGACTAGAGAGAAACTACAACAGTTCAAGGAATTACTTAGGGATCTAACACCCCAGGAAGAGGAAGCAATAGGTGGAGACTTCCCATAGTCTGAAACAAACTTCCCATTCACATCAAGCAGAGCACTTCACTGGCCCTCTTTAAGAGAAATCCTGACGAGTGGATGGGGAATAGGAGGTTCACCCTCGGGATCACTTCAGTGGCCTTGCTTGACAGGGCACTGGGAACTAACTTTGGGCATCATGATGCCAGGGAATCTTCTTGGGCTAGGCTTATATGGGCTCCAGGGCCATTAGCCTAGTACACACCTATGAACCTATGAGTTAAGAATGGCTCTGCCTGAAAACAGCATGTGTGATGACTACAGAACAGATAGGTGGCCAAGCCAGATACGGAAATAAGGTACATAAGGAAAGCTGGTGGTGGACTGCAGAAGTCCAGGAAGTCAGCTAAAGAAAGAATGAATGAAATAAAACATGGGAGATAGAAAAGACTGACCAACCTAAGAAGGAATAATGGTTGGCTAGCAAAAAGGCTAAGAAAGGAGCTGTGATAGCAAAGAAAAAGGCATTAGAGGCACTCTACCAGCTTCTGAAAAGTGACTCAGTAGGTGGCACAAAGCAACTATATCAGGTTGCAAGGCAAAGACAGAAAGATAAAGATAAAAGGTAAAGAAGATAGTCAGACGCCCTCCATAAGGCATGCCAGCAACAACCTGCTCACCAGTCCACAGGACATCAAAGGCAGATGGAAGGAATATTTCCAGCAGCTTCTGAATGAAGAAAACCCCACAGAAGCTGTACTGCTCCAGAAACAGCCTACAATGAGAGAAGAAGAGAAGTCCACCCTAGAAGAAGTAAGAACAGCACTAAGGAAAGTGAAGTGAAAATGAAGGGAAAGCAGCAGGCTAAGATGAGGTCACAGCAGATGTGATAAATATGCTGCGTAAGATAGGGGAGAAATGGCTCCTGAGGGTACTCCTACAAGTGTGAAGAAAAAGGCATATCCCAGATGACTGGGGAATAAGCATACTTGTGTCAGTGTACAAAAACAAAGGGGACATTCAGAGATGTGGGCAGTACAGAGGCATCAAACTCCTGTCACGTTGCATGAAAGGTCTGAAGAGGGTTATTGATAAACGGATATGCAGAATAGTAGAATGTAAGGTGGGAGATGAGCATTTCGGATTCAGATCAGGATGCAGCACAACTGACCTGATGTTTGCAGTGAGACAGATAGTTGAGAAGGATCAGAAGAAGCTAGAGATGAATAAAAGAGACCAGCTAGGCATTCCTAGGCTTAGAGAAAGCATATAACAATGTCCCAAGAAAACTGATTTGGGCAGTACTGTGGTGGTTTGATGTCCCAAAAACATTGGTAGAATTAGTGAAGGCTATGTACAAGGATGCAATGACTCAAGTATGAACAGTGTTTGGTCTCACAGAGGGGTTCCCAGTGTCAGTGATTGTGCATCAGTGCTCAACTTTGAGTCCACTGCCATTCATACTGGTGATGGACTACATTAAAGAACAGGTCAAAGGAGACAGATAACAAAGTTGCTGTATGCAGATGATGTGGCATTATAGGCAGACTCTGCTCAAGAATTTCAGCAAAGATTAGGGGAATGGAATGCAAAACTAAAGGCACATGGGATGAAACTGAGTACAGATAAGACAGTGGTAATGGCAGCAAATTGTGGAAATCAGAAGAAGCTGAGAACTGAGATAGAAGGGAAGATAGTGGAATAGATTAACAGCTTCAAGTAGCTGGGAGGAATAGTTGGGAAGAAAATTCTGAATGAAGAAGTCAAAGCTAGAATCAGAGGGGCTGCAGCCAACTGGCATAGATTCTCAGAATGCCAAAGAAGCTGAAAAATAAGGTGTACAATACATTGGTATGAGCAGTACTACTTTATGGTACAGAAACCTGGGCAGTAAAGGCAGAGTAGATGAAGAAGTTAGAGGTGATGGAACTGAAGTGCCTGAGAAGGGTGGTAGGATGCACATTGTGGGACAAATGAAGAAATGAGGACATAAGAGCAGAAGCCAAAGTAGCTCCAATTGCAAAAAAAGATCAAAGAGAACAGATTATGGTGGTCTGCACATGTGCAGAAAAGCAGAAGACAATCTGCTGAAGAGGTATGGGACAGACAGGAAGAAGGTAAGAGGAAATGAGAATGTCCAGCAAAGAGGTGAATGGATCGTCTGAGAGAAGATCTATGACAGTCAGGCATGAGTGTCGAAAAAGGCAGGAGAGTGACAGTCAATCAAGAGAGATGGCAATGTTAACATGATTCCCCAAACCCATGTAGAAAATGGGAAAAATGGGGTTGATAATAGTGAGAGGTGTGGATCTTCAGGCTATCCAAGAGCCCCACATCCCATTCATTCCATCAGGAGAGAGAGCTAGGCATCTTCAGGCTATCCAAGAGCCCTTACAGTCTATTCATTCCATCAGGAAAGAGAGCTAGGCATCTTCAGCCTAGCCAAGGCCCCTTACAGTCCATTCATTCCATCAGGAGACAGAGCTAGGCATCTTCAGGCTATCCAAGAGCCCCACATCCCATTCATTCCATCAGGGGAGAGAGAGCTAGGCATCTTCAGGGTAGCCAAGAGCCCTTACAGTCCATTCATTCCATCAGGAGAAAGATCTAGGCATCTTCAGGCTATCCAAGAGCCCCACATCCCATTCATTCCATCAGGAGAGAGAGCTAGGCATCTTCAGGCTATCCAAGAGCCCTTACAGTCCATTCATTCCATCATGAGAGAGAGCTATGCATCTTCAGCCTAGCCAAGGCCCCTTACAGTCCATTCATTCCATCAGGAGACAGAGCTAGGCATCTTCAGGCTATCCAAGAGCCCCACATCCCATTCATTCCATCAGGAGAGAGAGCTAGGCATCTTCAGGGTAGCCAAGAGCCCTTACAGTCCATTCATTCCATCAGGAGAGAGAGCTAGGCATCTTCAGGCTATTCAAGAGCCCCACATCCCATTCATTCCATCGGGAGAGAGAGCTAGGCATCTTCAGGCTAGCCAAGAGCCCTTACAGTCCATTCATTCCATCACAGGGTAAGAGTGGGAAATGTTCAGGCTGGGTAAAAACCCTACAGTCCATTTCTTCCTGCTCAGGATGCCTAATAACCCTTTCATCCCCTCTCTAGCATGATGCAGATGGCGTTGAGCCAGTTAACCTCAGGTCCTGAACAGCATTACCCATCCATCCCATAGACTACTTGCTGACTTGTAATTGCTACCTGGTCTGGAGCAGAAGGTGTACATGCAGCTATAATGCCTCCTCCTGTCCCCAACTTTACAGAGGGGTTCTTTACATTGACAGCATGAACCAAAAAGTGATTGATATACTCAGTCACCACTAAGTGTGACAAGTGCCTTGGGCTCAGCAGCCTGCGTTACCCAAATATAAGTGAGCTGGCTTCAGTCTCTCAGGCTAATCATCCGCTACAATCCTGCAATGCCTAAATACATATATATGCTGAAGGACTTCTGTCCATGATGTCTGTCAGGGTAAAGAACAGCCACTAGTGTTTTGGCCTTTTCAAAGCACATAGCATGTTCCTGATGTATACCTTTCCTGCAGAAGTGAAAACGAAATGGAATACATAGGCCTGTTACATTCCCTCTCTCCACAGAAACTTATTTCCACTTGAGAATAATCAGCCCCATCGCAAAGGACCACTGTGCTGCTTTTTTGATATACCATCATCATTATTCTGATGGTATCTGTGAGATTACACAAGCCTGTGCCATGTTAGACCCCTGGAGGTCTAGACGGGGAGTTGTTTATGGCTCTAGTCTCCATCCGGGATCACGAAATGAGCTATTTCTTGAAAGTGATGGCTCATAGGACTGCTTTGAAGTACAAGGGAAGATCATACTTCAAGGCTTTGTATTCTGTAGTTGAGCTTGTTTTCTAGCACAATCTTTGCTTCCTTTAAGATTGTTTGTTTCTGCTGGCTCTCTTCACTAATTTTTCTGTTCTTGCAATCTCATAGAATTTACCTATTGTTTTAGACTAGATAGGTAGGGGTTCTAATCTCACTCCATGCTTCTTGGTGCATGCATATGTCCAGATGGTATACTATGATCACCTTGGTAACTTAGAAATAGGTAAGGTTTCTAGTATTTTATTTGTAGCATGTGACGCAGCCCCCCAAAGGACTGACCACAACAAGTCCTGCTAATGTCATCAAGCATAATATGTCCTGAATTGATAGTACTAGCAGACATGAGGTGTGTTGCATGCATCACATACTGTGATCTGTAGTATGTACCATTACATAGGTAAGTGTTCACATCCACATACAGCCAACTTGAACTACATGAGTACCTTGGTGTGTCCTGTACACAGTGATTGAAAGTGGTGCTAGCCTCAATGTAGCCATGTTTGTGTGTGAGACTGTTAGAGCATTTTACAACATGTTATAGAACCATAGGACATTTGAACTTCACTAGAAAAATGGCCATACAGCCCTCACAATCATAGACATCTTTATACCCATAGTTACAGGATATTGCCCCAGTCTAAGAGGGACACAGGTAGAGGCCCTGTTTTGAGATGATGGTCACCCAGCCAATCATACAGATGGCATGTGCTGAGGTGCACTGAGGTGCTTTGCATTCCATTCTGTTTCAAGGGTGTTTTTAAGTCTGCTAGACAAATCTCTTCCACAAGCATGTAGTACTAACATCACATATGAGGTTAATGTCTTTACAGTGCGTTATTCATCGACTTTGCCTCCAACAGATAGGCAGCATATGGAATCAAGCAGGGTCACACATTGCCCCATATGCAAGGCAAAAATCACCTCTGAGTAGTCTATATGCCACAGGTGACAATGACACTCATTGCAGATGATCCCCATTGAACACATACTGACGATGTAAAGTATCCTTGTGAGGGACCATACTGGTGTGTGAAATTGCCAGTACTGCTTGGAAAAGTACATCACCAAATGGCCATTGCACTCAGATATTGGCATGCTGAGGGAAGAGTACTTGGAGGTTATGAGTGCGTCACTTACATGTGACTGTGGCTTCAGCTATGCCATATAATTCCTGCCATACCACTGTAGAGACATGGTGATCTGTGGCACATTAGGTTTAAACCTGTGTGGCCAGGTCTGTGTGCTCAGTTCATTCACCTCTAAGTATGTACATCACATGTTGCAACTGATGTGCTACTTACCAGGTACATAGGTCTAACAGATGGAAATGATACTACATATATATCTGCATGGAGTTTATGGCCATTAGTATGTCAACAGGCATGTGTTTGCAATACACTCTTGCAGAAGAGTGACATACCACAGAGAGTCTATGAGTACTTACACTTTGCAGACATCAGCTAACATTGTTAGCCACATTCAGTCAGTAGTCGCATGTATTGTGGTTGAATGGATTCCAAGCAGTAGAGGACCCAGGATTGTGCCCTGTTGAGCATTGCTGCATATAGATCAGCTATTGCAGGTGGATGTCCCCATGTTGTGTATGGGTGCAAGCAATAGGCCACTTAGTGACCCCTACAATGGCAGTATCGTGGATGACTAAGTGGGTGCTTTGTAAATGTTTCCTGAATGGGGATATAGTCAGATGGCTTGTCTCAGTCTAGGGGTTGTATGCCCTGATATACCCTCACCCAGGTCCATGGTGACTGCCTCAGAAATGTCCACCACATGTAACAGTCATGCTTCTCCTGTCACACATCCAAACTGTGTACAGTCAACTGTGTGTAGAACACATATATGTGTGCTGATCAGCTCCATGATGATTGCCCTTATGGGCATACAGATATGGATATGTAGACAATGAGGTCTATAGTAATGTTGGTCAGTGAATGCACCACCTCTGTGCAAGGGTATAACAGTTGCTGTTGTCCACTCTGTGGGTGTGTAGCCAGTAGTGTCGGTATGACTGCAAGGGTTTCCCTGTGGTATTAGTAATCCTTGTCAGGTCACATTTGGGATGCGGTATGGAATGTCAGTATGTGCAATAGATGCTGTGTATCTTCCATTGAGAGGCCAATTATGAACTGCTTTGTAAATATGGAAATTATGGGACACTTTGTAGGAATGTCATTTGTCACATGTGGTGAGGACAAGGGAGTGTAGTTAATGCAGACAGTGTGGGTGTACAGGTTAGGTATGAGTACAGACCCATCATATGTAGCATTATGACGTATGAGATCATCAACAATCTGGGCCTGTCCTTTGAAGTCACACATGTAACTACACTGTGAGCTGTGGTTCTGCTTTGTGTGGGTGGCTACTTTTGTCACTTGTTGTGTCTACACAACATCACAACAACACTATGTGCTTCTTTTAACTGAAGAAGTAGTGCCTCCATGTTGGGGGGCACCCTCACCCCAACTGTTACATATCCCTGTCCACCTGTTATTGTACAGCCTGATCATGTCAGTTGTCCACCAGTCAGGTTTGCTGAGACATGATGAGCCTGTGTTAATCCTGTCATTTATAGCTGAGTTCATGCCATTGTAATGCTGCTGACATAATGCATGGATGTAGAGCTCTGCATACTTGCCTGTCCCATCTGAAGGGGGAGGTACAGTCATGCTATGTCAACCATCCCACAGGAGGTAATAAATGGCTGTCCTGATATATATGTCTGTATTGTCTGCAATGGGGGGCTACATGCCAGTAGTTCTAAGGAAACTGATCTGTGACCAGATCCCACCAGGGAGGACCTCACACTAGGGGTGGCTGTACTGGTCACCCATATTGGTAAACACATGATGCATTACTTTGATTCCCATTGTGGGGATGTCACAGCACTGCTGCAGGGCATTGTAGGTAAGGACCTGGACCATCCTTTGGCCAAGTGAGCTACAGTATGACTAAGCAACACAGTTTGTACATATTACATTGCCCTAAAGTGTTTGTCTGTGCTCTGTACAGGCATCTTGCATGACTCTCTTCTTGCAACATGCTGGAAGTAACTGCAAGACTTACTTGCACAGAGGACAACTAGCATGGAGTGCCAAGCAGTGTCCCCAGATCTCTCAGTCATGTCATCTGAAATGCCATGATAGGAGTTAGCATGGATATGAGCACCGACACTGTCATACACCCAGTGACACTGGACCAAACACTATTACTTTTCTCAGGCCAGGTCATGCCTACCGACTGTAACTGGCAGAGCCCATTGACTGTTACACTATGCAATGGATATCAGACATATGTCTCACTCCACCAACCATGACCTGACAAGGTGTATGACAATATTAGGCCAGCAGGCCTTGCTGGAAACTGTGTATGTCATGTACAGAGTGTTATGTCAGCTGGTAGATAGGCAAGCATCTGACAGTCATACTCTGGGAAGATAGCATTGGGAGACATATGCCGCAATGACACCAGTCACCAGGGCAGATCACCATCCTCCATTATTGATGTATCCTACTTACTTAATCCCTCTCTGCAGTCATAGCTACTGTCAGTGACCTCTGACTGAGTACATTAGCAGGTGATTGCACATTGGGAGCTGTCACAGAATACCACATAAAACCAACAGTTATCCGGGATGTCCTAAGACACAATCAATTGTACTCTGAGCCACTAACAAAGACTAACTGCCAAAGACTGCACAATACTGTCCTGTGGGAAATCATCCACCCCTGCAAATTATTGTAGTGTCCATACACCACACACACAGTTGAACCATTATACACTGGGGTTATGGACACAGACAGTAATGTAGCCTTTGACTAACTGGTCGGTGAGATGCAGATATGCATCCACTATTGTACAATCTATACCAACAGGTTTGGGATGTACATCCCAGACTGTCACTGCTATACTGAATGTGGCAGTCGTCACACCTATCATTGTGCGCAATGGCACCCTTGCTATGTCACTACACAGGCATATTGTACACCTATAGCAGCCACACAGGTCCCATGGTACACCAATACACAGTGTCGGTAACCTGTCCTATGGAGTCCTTGTCACAACCATACATGTATCATCAGTCTCCTAAATGCTTTGGAGGGGATGTATATGGATCCATACAGGGAGTTGTCAGATCCCACTGTGTACCTCCCGCATATCCATGACTAGACTTACACGTCTCACCTGTTCTACATGCCTACAACATCATTGTGGTATACATAGTACATGCTGTAGAGACAGGTATGTAACACAGACAATATGCCCTACATGAAAGAGGCCCATCCCTATGCATATGAAGTACACATCTGCTGTGACACTGCATGTGCAGGTTGCAAAATGGGATGCAGAACACACTAATCATAACTGGTGTTGGGCAGCTGTCTGTACGGGGCACAGGATATTTGTAGATGGGCCATCTCTATCAGGACAGCTTGTAGATGTATGAGTTCCCAAAACTCTAGTGAACACATATCAAGGGTAGCAGACCTGTTGACAGATTAGGGATGCTTGAGTATGCTGAATGCTGCCATTGCCCTTGTTAGCCTGTTATACACATATGAACCTATGGAGCTATTCACTTATAGTGATGTATTTTGCTGAAGACATATTTGTGCTGTGCTATGTCATCCTAAGCTGCTTTATAAGCTGTGTATCCGTAGGTTATCCCAACAGACTCCTGAAACAGAAACAGATCTGTGACACACATGTCATTGTGTAACTATACAGCCATTACAACATCATACAACACAAGGTACACAAAAGTATGTGGTGTACACATGACAAATACCAGCATACAGTGTCTGTCATTAACCACTGCATGTGGCATGGAAAAACAACACTGCATTACACAAGTATATATAGTCACCCTGTGCATCAGACACATAGCTTCATTTCTCTGCATTGATGGCAAAGATGACAGGAATGTGGCACAGGTATTATCACTTGCACAGGGTGTTGTATGGGGGTGCATGAGGCCTAGGCTGACCCAAAAGGTTGACAGCATGTGTATGAGTCAAGAAGGGAAGCAGGTAAGATGGACCAAGGAAAGGTGCCATGTATTTGACAGTGGTGTGTGAGTGTGTGCCTGTACACAGTCAAGCTCAGTGCTAGCCCTGCATGTGTGTGTTGGACAGCTTTGGCCCATACATGGTAGAGTTGACAGTTCATCATCCCCTGCCCTGAACATAGGAACTGACTCTGCCAGGAGTTGCACTGACACCTCCATTCCCAAGGTCAGAAGCGGTGCTAGTACCTGATGCACACTGCTGTCTACTGGGACCTGTCCTCCATGGGAATGCCCAGGACCATGAGCCCATGGCCTGCAATGTTGTGGTGTGTACAGCACACTCCCCTCTGTAGCACTTGATGTACTGCCACTGCAGGCACATGACTGTGCATGGCCACATGGACTATCAGCAGATGAGGTTGCTGACCTACATCCATGGGTCTGGCACTCAACTCCAACCACACATTCTAGTACAATGTGTGGTCCAGGACAGACACTGTCTCAGCCCACCTTCTGTCCACTGCATCAGCCAACCAGTATAGGGTGTCCCCAATGTGGTGGATGCAGTTACAGATGTCAGACTGTGCTGCATCCATAACCCTCAGCATACATCTGTTGTTCTGTTCAGGACATGCCTGTGCCTCCATGATGGCCCAAAACATATGCTGAGTGACCCATGGTGGTGGATGGACAGCAGACCTCCTACAAGCACCCCTGTCAGTCCACCTGTGTGGGACGTCTCAAGCTCTCTGGCTATGACCAATGTCTACACTCACTGGAGCCATAGTTGCCACACTTTCCTGTTGAATGTCCCCACCCTCTGACTGTCCAATATCTGTGGCCTCTGGGGACTGGGTACATGTGGGTATACTGACTGTGTGCAGTAGCAATAGAATCAGAAGAGGGATATCTACCTCTGGGAGAGATTCAGCCCCCAACACCTATCTTAACAAATATATTGAAATACACATTTCACTGCCTAATTTATTTTCCTTTCAACCTTTTGTTTTTTAAAAAGCCATTTTAGAGTAATCACCTCATTTACACTAGGAGGCTTATCTGCTCTTTACTGTCACTGCCAAAGTGCTTCATTTTGGTCAACTACACTCCTGTGATTACCCCCTGTAAGATCCTTATGTACCTGTTCCAGAGTGTAAAATAAAAACATTCTACCCTGTTTACACACGACATTATTCTAAATAGGGCATTATTCTGGCCCTTGAGTGTAATAGAATATAAATGTTCCTTAACAAAACAGTGTCATGCTTAGCAGGATCAGGACCACGGCCTTGGCCACTACCTGATGGGCCTGTGAAAAGTTGAGGGAGAGGTAATGTCAGTGCCACTGCATGTTGCAGCACAACATGGTAATGTGTCCATATATCACATTTACAGTACCTACTGTGTTAATTGTACTGGTCACATTTTGAGTATGAGAGTACAGCTGAGGTTAAACCCTTCCCCCTAAAGAACAAATACCTGACACCTACATAAAAGTATGTACACCCTGACACACTGACTGTTACAGTATTACAATGGTGATCACAGTACTCTTACCTGCATGCTCCTCTGTTGTGGAAACTGTGGCATGCACCTCCATAATGTATGGTGTGACAGATGCCTGGGAGCGGTTGTGTATGCCTAGGTTCACCAGGAACTCCTCAGTGGCCAACAGTGCACTGCAGGCCCTCCACCATTGATGGCACAATCCCTGGCTACAGCTGCTGCCACTCATCGTGCAGCATTGATTATGTTCATTGTGTGGTGTCAAACCTGCTCATATTTCCTGCCCTGATGGCCCATGCCATTCACATCTCAGACAAGGTCTTCCCACAATGCTGCCTGCTGTTCCCTGTTTTGCCTCCCCTGGACAGTAGGATGTTGCCTTAGTCCTTCCACTATAATTTCATTTTCCATATCTGAGAAGGGTGCATGGTGTCAAGGGTACATGATTCCTGAAAGACAGCAAAAGGGAAACACATTACATGATCACATAAGAGATACGGTGAGGACAAAATGGCTGGCAATATTCACTGCTTGCTCACACATGTCATTCTCCACACTGTTCAAACATAGTAAGTGGATGGATACAACTGAAATAGTAGGAATAGTCAGGTATTCCTGTGTGTGCCATGACAGATATTGCTGTATGATCATACAACTAACACTCGAGTCTACTGTGGTGTGTCCCCTATGGGCAACACCCCCTAGGTAATATGTCATAAGAATAGTGCCACACAAATAAAAGTGTGATATTATAACCACTATAAAGGGACAGTCAAATGAGACCAGTTGCCACAATGAACAATGACAATGCACCCTTAATGTGTTGTACATCCGGTGTTGGTGTAAGTCAGCAGGAGGTCATTGACATGTCAACATCACAGGTCTAAGACAGGCTTAATGCTGTAATCACTATTCCCCATAAGTGTATTCACCCATCTGCATCCTGTTGTGCACAAAAACAGTTACATACCTGATGGAGTACAGTAGTCCACTGTTGATATGTGGTGATAGTAAAGTTTTCACAAAGGCATGCTCTGTGTGAGGAATATCTTATACAGAATGGTTCCCCATAGCCAGCTGCTTGCCTTTTAAACACACTTCTCATCAGCAGATGATTACCCCTAAACCAGTGTCTGGATCTGAAAAAGTTAATTGCAGTCAACACAGCTGATTTGCACTATCATCAGCCAATGACATGCAACCACTGTACACTATATAAGGCCTTCATCTAGATTAGGTCCCCTTTCTGATATGTTGTGCTGAACATTTCTGGGATGAGGAGACTACATTGTCGCAGAGGGTAGGTCTGTAGCAAAAACCTTTACATAGAGATGTGTGTGATATGGGCTACAGCTGCTGCTGCAGGTAATAGGCATAGGCAGAGAATGTGAACACTTTGGAGGGCAACAAGCTGTAGCAGTAACTGTGGGAGCTATGTCAGCCTTGTTGTAGAGACAGAGCCAGGATGAGGGTACCTTTTCCATTCCAATTAAGGCATCTGTTTAAGGTAAGTATGTTAGTTAATGGTATCACTAACAGAGTACTAAGCAACATGTTTGGTGTGTCCTTGAGTAAGATGAAGTATAAATATAAGAATATATCCACAAACTGGGCAACTGCCAGGCTATGTGTTACAGTCTAGTAGTAATTTGCAATGTGTATGAGGCCAGGCCTTTGTTACAAGTAGGTACTTCCAATGTGTATGTTAGCTGTGAAGCTGTGCTAATCTGTATAGTGACGTTTGAAGGATTGTATAGTGCACTCTGATATTAGTGGCCCTCATTTGCAGTACCTGCATTGAATTTCATTCTGAATGCATATTACTGCATGACATGGCACTTTATGCACATATAGTTTTGCTATAGGGATATGTGAAGTGTGTTCCTACCTGCAGGCTTGTGACTTCCATCAGTGAAAAGCAGACATGTCATTTGAAATGCATTGTTTGGATAAAGAGTACATGACTCACACATTAATTGTTGCCTTTTCAATAATGTACATTCACTTCTACACATCACTGGATTTGAAACCAGGACTGTGTGTGGCAAAATGTACTGTTTGCAAGGTGATCAATAGACTGAGCTACTGAGTCACTGCTGCAGCAGGTGTATTTGCAAGATATATGTACATACATACAGGCTATGACATACATTTTCTACATTAATCAGTATGTGCATGGCTTTATATGGATGCATGTGTGCACCAGGGTCCCAGTTGAACATGTGTTTTGCCATTAATGCCTTAGCAGGTGTCTTTCTACATGTTGCTGCTGAAGGGCAGATTTACCTGCTATCACAGGCCTCACTTACATCCATTATTATGTCTTTGGCTGTCTAGTGGTCTATTATTGCACCAAAGTCTAAGGTACACTCCCATTTTTTCCATGACTATGTAATCAAGTTTGAGCAGTGTGGTGTGATGCACAGCTCTACTGAAACATGCTTAATGACTGTAACTGGCAATTACTATGTTATGTTTTAAGCACCTGTTTTAATTAAGAGTTGTGTGGTGTGGCAGGTTAATGCAGTGGTCTGCAGGTGCAATAGTCTTGGGTTCAATATATGGGCAGGTGTTTATTTTGTAAGTGTGTTTTAGAAGTTTAAAAACACATATATCAATATAGTTCTATTTAGCTGAGCTTAGCGAAGCTGCGCAATGCATCATGTTGTGCCACAACGCACTCAAAAAATATAAAGAAAAGAAAATGGGGAGATAGAAAAGTGGTAAAATGTGTAGGAAGAACATGGCTGCCCGTTTGTGTACAGCAACAACTGTGCACTTCAACAGAATTTGTACATCACTTTGAACCCTCAACCCCAGAGAGAGGTGTGAGGACCACATAACTGCACTGTCAAGCCAATTGGATCAAGTTACATGTGTCCCCTGGAAATGGAAAGCTATGTATGGCACGATGTTTTTTCTGGAACAGATGTCCATTTTTTTAAGGTGAGGTTGGAATGTTGGGGAAGGGACATAGGTACATATGGGGAGGTTAAGTTGGGTAGGTGAGGATTCATTTGCAGATAGACAAGACAGGCAAGACAGCAGACAGGGTGGTGTATAACACATAAGGTGGGGTGAACACCTTGGATAGGGAGGGTGTTGTGAAAGCCAAGTCCCACGTGCCTCCAGATGGCAGCAGCATGACTCACTTCCCCACCCATGGAACTGTTGGTACTGCTCCTTCACTGCCCTGGTGGTGGCAGAGTTGGAGGCTGGGCATCGGGGCGAAGTTGCCCCACCAGGTCAGCCAGCATGCCCTCAATCCGGCACAGGCAGCAGCCAACCCCACAGTAGACTATCCCTGCACACGAAGACCAGCAGCTCATCCCAATTGACAGCACCCCCTCCAGCAGTACTCCCAGGGGGGGGGGGCTGGACACCATCCCATGGGGCTGTACTACCCAATGCTGCAGGTATTGCAGAGGCAGCAGAGGGGGCACCACCCATCTGGGACCCAGTGCCACAATGATTTGAGGCAAGCTTGTCAGAGCAGCTGGAACCAGCCTACCTAGATGTGGTGTGGTAAATCAGGTGTAGCAATAAGTTACGGTTAGTAATAACCAAACCATTGTTAGTATTAACAGAATGGAGCATCATTTTAATTAATTCAAATGCATATTATTGCATATTAATTATGTGTAACACAACAAAATACTGCCTGTTATGTTATTTACTAAAAGTATGCCACTAAGAAGTAAACCATAAGGCCAACAAAACAGTTAGTTTAAAAACATATGTTATATTGAATCATAAATAACACATAACAATAATACATCACATTTTGCAAAAATATAGTTAGTTTAACAAAATATGCTAATATTAAATCATAATAATAAATAACAGCAATAAATAAAAGAAGATAAGAGGTGGGGAGAGAGAGAAAAAACAATCCATTGCTGACAATGCAGACTATGTCCCTGAAAACACTGATGATAACACTGGCACTACATGGCTGCAGATTATTTGAGTGCAGTGACTACAGTTCACCTATAGGTGTGTAGCATGTACATACCTCTCAAGCTGTTAACATGAATCAATATGGGCCAAGCAGTAAAAAATGCAGGTACACAACTACACAGAACACTTTCACATAATGTGGACTTCTGTAACTACCAAGGTGTTCTGTAAGTAGATTTGGTAATGCATCGCATTTCAGGTAATCATTTTTCTGGTAATCCTGTGACAGACGGATTAGGCAGTTTTAATTACATTATATGAAATCATGACACTTGAGAGGCATGTTTGTGTACAGTAGATAAACTGGACATACATCTTGCCTTAGCTGGCAGGCATGGGAATAGAACCCAATAGCTGTGACTGCAGGGGGACATCTGCAAAAAATGTAACATTGACTGCAGCAGCTTAATACAGACATGCAAGGAGTATAGCCATGCTGGAAATATGTAGACAGATGTATTTAGGAATCAACAATGCTGCTTAACACTTTATTGGTATTGCTAAGTGTCTGTGAAATGTGACCACAATCATATCTGTTCACGACATGGGCTACCTTACCCATATACCTTTTCTTCCTGGAGTGGGAGAAAAAGACAGCATTATTTGACTGAATTTGTTTTGTGTTCCAGAACTATTACAGTGCTATACTTGACTGCAGTGACAGTAGAACACACATGCATGGAATACAGCTGTAATGCATTTATTAAAATGCATTTCTGTATGAATCAACAATGCTGCTTAACACTTTATCGGTATTGCTGATAAATGTTTGTAAAGTCCACACAATATCTGCCCATAGAGTCGGCTACCAGACCCATATACCTTTATTACTTGAAGTCAGAGGAACAGAGAGCATTATGTGAACAATATTGGCCTGGAGACAGCCTTAGGCCATACTATGAGTTAAACAATACAGTTTGCAGGCCATTAGTTTAGCATTCTACAGCTATTACAAGTATTGTTCATTGTTTATTGCAATGCAGTTGTTATTGTTCATTTATTGCACTATAGCTCTAATTTCCCATTTATTGCAGTACAGTTTTTATTGTGTATACTTTATTGCGCTAAATACTTTACTCTTTTGTGCTTATTGTACTACAGTTAGCATAATAAATCCATACATACCACACTCATGGTGCAAACTGGCCAGGCACCTGGCATGGGACATTGTGAGAGAAGCACACCATTATGCATACCAGGTTTGCAGACATTCAGCTTGCATATTTGTAAAACAGTGGGAAAAATACTTACATTTTTGTGGGGCACTCCCAACTATGACTTCTTGTACCCTGGTGTCCAAGGTTCCCCCTCTTTCTCCTCTTCAGGTCATCATAATGGTGATGGCACAGCTCACCTGTGCAGGGGATACCAGTAGCATTGGTGAGTTCCCTGGCCAACCAGTTCCGGGCCTCCACCTTACACTCTGAAACCTGAAAAACACCCTGCAGCAGTCAGGGTTCATGATTTTGTACCAGGAGCCCAACGGAGACCCTGGACTCCTGGACTCCCCATCTCTGAGCCCAAAAGTGTGCACCTTCACCAGCACCACCTCCCATATCACCAGTTGATCAGACTCCAAAGACTGTTACAGAATTCCTGCCTATTGCACCTAATATAGGCTGTTTTCCCACCCTTACACATAACTGAGCAACATTCAAAAAGGTGTTGCATTGCTTAGCATCTTACAAACCAGCTAAGCAGAGTAAAACTCACACAACCAAAGTTTTAGCTAAGCGTAGCCCCACACAAACAAAAGTAGCCATTAGTATGTTTAAGTGGTGCTCAGCACAGTGCAGCAGTGCCATATTTCACAAATTTGTTTTTAAAATTAAACATACATAAATTAAATTACAGACATCTTATCACTACTATGCCCTTAAACCAAGGACCTACTAAGCATTAGGCTATATTTCTACCCATTTAGCTACTTGGATATTATAAAAACTTGTATACCTTCACATATACTATTGGACTACCTTTTAGCATTGCTAAGCACCATGGCACGCTGCACAAATGCTGTTAAATAGACCCAGACATTAATAATTGATTATATCTAGTTTCTCTTTCTAGATGTCTAGCAACTGCTGGCTTTGTACCTATATGAGCTGCTCATCTCTATGATGCTGAGTGCCACGCAAACAGCAATTAAAAAAACTGAAAAAAAAGAAAAAAAATGTAAAGTAATAAAAATATTTAATTGTGATAATTAATGCCATAAGGTTTCTATTTTTAGATGTCGAACAGGTGTCAGCTGTCTATATATGAGCACAACTTGGCAATGTTACACTCCGCACCATGCGGTGCAAACATACAAAAACAGAAAAAAATTGAAATAAAATATTACTCATTTGACCCAATACACAGCATTTCAACAGCAGTGGGCAGCAGTACAGGGAGCATCACCCTGTATGCATCCACAACCACGGCTAGCCTCTACACTTGTCCCCTATGGTTTCCCTCGGTAGCTTCGGGTTGTACATTTTTAATCTCAAAATGAAACAGAAGATAAAGTGAGAATAAACTCCTAAACAGCCATTCAGGATGATGTGCCAGATACCTGTGTGATATGGAAACAATATGTCAGATACCTGTGTGATAAGGAAACAATATGTCAGATACCTGTGTGATAAGGAAACAATGTGTCAGATACCTGTGTGATAAGGAAATAATATGTCAGATACCTGTGTGATAAGGAAACAATGTGTCAGATACCTTTGTGATAATGAAACAATATGCAAGATACATTTGTGATAAGGAAAGGGTGATTTATCCTTTAACTGACACAGGTTCTATAGTTTAACGTAAAATGCCTTTGCAGTGCATGCTGGTTAGCATGCTTATCCTTATCAACATGTTACGGCTGTAGTGATTGTACAGAAAATAGGGGTAATAAATAATTTGATGAACCAGAGAATTATCACTAAAACATAAGTAATGTTATATATTATATTACACTTTGACTTGGTCTACTTCACAGTAAAATCGCACATCGTTTGCATAGTAGTCATAGTAACCAAATGTCATATTGTGAAATTATATAAATATTTTGTCTCACTTTTTAGAAACTGGATATTATTTTTTCATCTCAGTTTTCCCCTGTTGAATTAAAATGCTAATATACAATTAACTTTGTCCATTGGACTAGCGTTTCCACAAAAGTTGTACATTGCTTTCCTAAAATGTAAACTAGTAAAAGTATAATTGTTTTAAAATATTTTTTTCTAATTTACAGTGAGTGAAATAATAGGTCATGATCTCACGAAGTTTGCAGATACTCATTGTGAAGAAACATCCAACTAGATGCCGAAGAATACCGAACTGCAGAGTACCAAAGTATTGCTTACCTCGTGCCTTTTTTCAGTCTGCTACAGGAACATGCAGTTATTTCAAGTGGTGGCTGTATCTTTGGAATAATAAAGGTGTCAGGAAGGATTCGTATCTTCATGAGGACATGAAGCAAATCTATAAATAAGAGACATTGTTGTACTCTGTAATATAAAAGAGAGACTAAAAAGTGTTTTAAGTTATTGATCAGCATTGTGTTACTTAACGAGATTGTATTAAATTAGGAGTCAACCAGCTTATCGTAGTGGTTTATTAGGCAGATTGCCTTGGTTTCAAATCATAACCCTCCATGTCGGGATTGAAATGAAAATGGCACGTGCAGTTTCAGCAGGTGGTGCCACAGGGGTTTCTTGCTTCTTCCTGGACCCCAGCATTCTTAATGAGCACTAGCTCTCCATCCAAACACACATCTCAGTGCTATAACACATACAACAGGGGTAGCAATTAGTACTAAATGGTCTTAAATGGCACATCAGTGGAACAGTTCAAGGCAGTTTGGATGGAGAGACATTTATCCACTAATCTTTGAGTGTGATAATAAGCATGATCACCACCAAATGTTGGCATTTTCATCAGCGATATCCTGTTCTTAAACAATGGCGGTGAAGACGTTTTGTTGTGATACAGTGACATAGAAATGATGGACACAGTTCCTTGTGCTGCATATGTAGGCAAGCTGTTGTAATCAGATTAGTAGTACTATGTAATGATTCTGCACACAAATACACAGCTTTCATGGTTTCTGAAGGATGATATTAACATCAGAGCAACTGTTCTTCATAAATGAACCGGTTTGTTTAGCTTTTTTTCTGAGTCTTAGATAGCTGAACTAGAACATCTAAGATGAGGCCTAACTTTAATCATGGAATACAAGGGCTCATCTTTTCCATCAGAGGTTAAGCACAAAGCCTCACCGCATTCATTTTTAATCTGTAATGTCATATATAATGTTTGCAACAGTCTAATATGAATATAATAGCTCAGTACTGCACATCCAGGATGGAGTGCAACAGCCCAGTCCTACCTTTTAAAGGTGGTAACTCAGTCTTGCACAAATATTTTAATGTGAGACTGGAGTCCTGCAGCAGTGATGTGGAATGTGATAGCTTATCAGCATCACTGCCTTGTGACAATGATAACTCCATACCTTACATAATGATGTGATCAGTAAAGGAGTATGTGGACATGACTCTGCTAGTCACTCCTTACATAATGATGTGATCAGTGTAGGAGTATGTGGACATGACTCTACTGGTCACTCCTTACATAATGATATGATCAGTGTAGGAGTATGACATGACTCTGCTGGTCACTCCTTACATAATGATGTGATCAGTGAAGGAGTATGTGGAAATGACTCTGCTGGTCACTCCTTACATAATGATGTGATCAGTGTAGGTGTATGTGGACATGACTCTGCTGGACACTCCTTACATAATGATGTGATCAGTGTAGGAGTATGAGGACAGGACTCTGCTGGTCACTCCTTACATAATGTCATTCCTTGCATAATGATGTGATCAGTGTAGGAGTATGTGGACATGACTCTGCTGGTAACTCCTTACATAATGATGTGATCAGTGTAGGAGTACGTGGACATGACTCTGCTGGTACCTCCTTACATAATGATGTGATCAGTGAAGGAGTATGTGGACATGACTCTGATGGTCACTCCTTACATAATGATGTGATCAGTGTAGGAGTATGTGGACATGACTCTGATGATCACTCCTTACATAATGATGTGTTCAGTGTAGGAGTATGTGGACATCACTCTGCTGGTCACTCCTTACATAATGATGTGATCAGTGTAGGAGTATGTGGAAATGACTCTGCTGGTCACTCCTTGCATAATGATGTGATCAGTGTAGGTGAATGTGGACATGACCCTGATGGTCACTCCTTACATAATGATGTGATCAGTGTAGGAGTATGTGGGCATGACTCTGATGGTCACTCCTTACATAATGTCACTCCTTACATAATGTAGGAGTATGTGGACATTACTCTGCTGGTCACTCCTTACATAATGATGTGATCAGTGTAGGAGTATGTGGAAGTGACTGCTGGTCACTCCTTAAATAATGATGTGATCAGTGTAGGAGTATGTGGACATGACTCTGATGGTCACTCCTTACATAATGATGTGGTCAGTGTAGGAGTATGTGGACATGATTTTGCTGGTCACTCCTTACATAATGATGTGATCAGTGTAGGAGTATGTGGACATGACTCTACTGGTCACACCTTACATAATGATGTGGTCTTTGTAGAAGTATGTGGGCATGACTCTGCTGGTCATTCCTTACATAATGATGTGGTCAGTGCAGGAGTATGCAGACATGACTCTGCTGGTCACTCCATACATAATGATGTGATCAGTGTAAGAGTATGTGGACATGACTCTGCTGGTCACTCCTAACATAATGATGTGATCAGTGTAGGAGTATGTGGACATGACTCTGATGGTCACTCCTTACATAATGTCACTCCCTACATAATGATGTGATCAGTGTAGGAGTATGTGGACATGACTCTACTGGCCACTTCTTTCATAATGATGTAATCAGTGTATGAGTATGTGGAAGTGACTGCTGGTCACTCCTTACATAATGATGTGATCAGTGTAGAAGTATATGGAAATGACTCTGCTGGTCACTCCTTACATAATGATGTGATCAGTGTAGGAGTATGTGAACGTGACTCTGCTGGTCACTCATTACATGATGCGATCAGTGTAGGAGTATCTGGACATGACTCTGCTGGTCACTCCTTACATAATGATGTGATCAGTGTAGGAGTATGTGGGCATGACTCTGCTGGTCACTCCTTACATAATGTCACTCCTTACATAATGATGTGATCACTGTAGGCGTATGTGGATGTGACTCTTATAGTCACTCCTTATATAATGATGTGAAAAGTGTAGGAATATGTGGACATGACTCTGCTGGTCACTCCTTACATAATGATGTGATCAGTGTAGGAGTATGTGGACATGACTCTGCTGGTCACTCCTTACATAATGATATGATCAGTGTAGGAGTATGTGGACATGACTCTGCTGGTCACTCCTTACATAATAATGCGATCAGTGTAGGAGTATGTGGACATGACTCTGAAGGTCACTCCTTACATAATGTCACTCCTTACATAATAATGTGATCACTGTAGGCGTATGTGGATGTGACTCTTATAGTCACTCCTTAAATAATGATGTGAAAAGTGTAGGAATATGTGGACATGACTCTGCTGGTCACTCCTTACATAATGATGTGATCAGTGTAGGAGTATGTGGACATGACTCTGCTGGACACTCCTTACATAATGATGTGATAAGTGTAGGAGTATGTGGACATGACTCTGCTGGTCACTCCTTAAATAATGATGTGACCAGTGTAGGAGTATGTGGACATGACTCTGCTGGTCACTCCTTAAATAATGATGTGATCAGTGTAGGAGTATGTGGACATGACTCTGATGTTCACTCCTTACATAATGATGTGGTCAGTGTAAGAGTATGTGGACATAATTCTGTTGGTCACTCCTTACATAATGATGTGATCAGTGTAGGAGTATGTGGACATGACTCTACTGGTCACACCTTACATGATGATGTGGTCAGTGTAGAAGTATGTGGACATGACTGCTGGTCATTCCTTACATAATGATGTGGTCAGTGCAGGAGTATGCAGACATGACTCTGCTGGTCACTCCATACATAATGATGTGATCAGTGTAGGAGTATGTGGACATGACTCTGCTGGTCACTCCTTACATAATGATGTGATCAGTGTAGGAGTATGTGGATGTGACTCTGATGGTCACTCCTTACATAATGTCACTCCTTACATAATGATGTGATCAGTGTAGGAGTATGTGGACATAACTCTACTGGCCACTCCTTTCATAATGATGTAATCAGTTTATGAGTATGTGGAAGTGACTGCTGGTCATTCCTTACATAATGATGTGTTCAGTGTAGGAATATGTGGACAGGACTCTGCTGGTCACTCCTTACATAATGATGTGATCAGTGTAGAAGTATATGGAAATGACTCTGCTGGTCACTCCTTACATAATGATGTGATCAGTGTAGGAGTATGTGGACGTGACTCTGCTGGTCACTCATTACATGATGCGATCAGTGTAGGAGTATCTGGACATGACTCTGCTGGTCACTCCTTACATAATGATGTGATCAGTGTAGGAATATGTGGACATGACTCTACTGGCCACTCCTTTCATAATGATGTAATCAGTGTAGGAGTATGTGGATGTGACTCTGATGGTCACTCCTTACATAATGTCACTCCTTACATAATGATGTGATCAGTGTAGAAGTATGTGGACATAACTCTACTGGCCACTCCTTTCATAATGATGTAATCAGTGTATGAGTATGTGGAAGTGACTGCTGGTCATTCCTTACATAATGATGTGTTCAGTGTAGGAGTATGTGGACAGGACTCTGCTGGTCACTCCTTACATAATGATGTGATCAGTGTAGAAGTATATGGAAATGACTCTGCTGGTCACTCCTTACATAATGATGTGATCAGTGTAGGAGTATGTGGACATGACTCTGCTGGTCACTCATTACATGATGCGATCAGTGTAGGAGTATCTGGACATGACTCTGCTAGTCACTCCTTACATAATGATGTGATCAGTGTAGGATTATGTGGACATGACTCTGCTGGTCACTCCTTATATAATGATGTGATCAGTGTAGGAGTATGTGGACATGACTCTGATGGTCACTCCTTACATAATGTCACTCCTTACATAATGATGTGATCACTGTAGGCGTATGTGGATGTGACTCTTATAGTCACTCCTTATGTAATGATGTGAAAAGTGTAGGAATATTTGGACATGACTCTGCTGGTCACTCCTTACATAATGATGTGATCAGTGTGGGAGTATGTGGACATGACTCTGCTGGTCACTCCTTAAATGATGTGACCAGTGTAGGAGTATGTGGACATGACTCTGCTGGTCACTCCTTACATAATGATGCGATCAGTGTAGGAGTATGTGGACATGACTCTGATGGTCACTCCTTACATAATGTCACTCCTTACATAATGATGTGATCAGTGTAGGAGTATGTGGACATTACTCTGCTGGTCACTCCTTACATAATGATGTGATCAGTGTAGGAGTATGTGGAAGTGACTCTGCTGGTCACTCCTTAAATAATGATGTGATCAGTGTAGGAGTATGTGGACAGGACTCTGATGGTCACTCCTTACATAATGATGTGGTCAGTGTAGGAGTATGTGGACATGACTCTGCTGGTCACTCCTTACATAATGATGTGATCAGTGTAGGAGTATGTGGACATGACTCTACTGGTCACTCCTTACATAATGATGTGGTCATTGTAGAAGTTTGACATGACTCTGCTGGTCATTCCTTACATAATGATGTGGTCAGTTTAGGAGTATGCAGACATGACTCTGCTGGTTACTCCTTACATAATGATGTCATCAGTGTAGGAGTATGTGGACATGACTCTGCTGGTCACTCCTTACATAATGATGTGATCAGTGTAGGAGTATGTGGACATGACTCTACTGGCCACTCTGTTCATAATGATGTGATCAGTGTAGGAGTATGTTGAAGTGACTGCTGGTCATTCCTTACATAATGATGTGTTCAGTGTAGTAGTATGTGGACAGGACTCTGCTGGTCACTCCTTACATAATGATGTGATCAGTGTAGGAGTATGTGGAAATGACTCTGCTGGTCACTCCTTACATAATGATGTGATCAGTGTAGGTGTATGTGGACATGACTCTGATGGTCACTCCTTACATAATAATGTGATCAGTGTAGGAGTATGTGGACAGGACTCTGCTGGTCACTCCTTACATAATGTCATTCCTTACATAATGATGTGATCAGTGTAGGAGTATGTGGACATGACTCTGCTGATAACTCCTTACATAATGATGTGATCAGTGTAGGAGTACGTGGACATGACTCTGCTGGTACCTCCTTACATAATGATGTGATCAGTGTAGGAGTATGTGGACATGACTCTGATGATCACTCCTTACATAATGATGTGTTCAGTGTAGGAGTATGTGGACGTCACTCTGCTGGTCACTCCTTACATAATGATGTGATCAGTGTAGGAGTATGTGAAAATGACTCTGCTGGTCACTCCTTACATAATGATGTGATCAGTGTAGGTGAATGTGGACATGACCCTGATGGTCACTCCTTACATAATGATGTGATCAGTGTAGGAGTATGTGGGCATGACTCTGATGGTCACTCCTTACATAATGTCACTCCTTACATAATGTAGGAGTATGTGGACATTACTCTGCTGGTCACTCCTTACACAATGATGTGATCAGTGTAGGAGTATGTGGAAGTGACTCTGCTGGTCACTCCTTACATAATGATGTGATCAGTGTAGGAGTATGTGGACATGACTCTGATGGTCACTCCTTACATAATGATGTGGTCAGTATAGGAGTATGTGGACATAATTTTGCTGGTCACTCCTTACATAATGATGTGATCAGTGTAGGAGTATGTGGACATGACTCTACTGGTCACACCTTACATAATGATGTGGTCAGTGTAGAAGAATGTGGACATGACTCTGCTGGTCATTCCTTACATAATGATGTGGTCAGTGCAGGAGTATGCAGACATGACCTGCTGATCACTCCATACATAATGATGTGATCAGTGTAGGAGTATGTGGACATGACTCTGCTGGTCACTCCTTATATAATGATGTGATCAGTGTAGGAGTATGTGGACGTGCTCTGATGGTCACTCCTTACATAATGTCACTCCTTACATAATGATGTGATCAGTGTAGGAGTATGTGGACATGACTCTACTGGCCACTCCTTTCATAATGATGTAATCAGTGTATGAGTATGTGGAAGTGACTGCTGGTCATTCCTTACATAATGATGTGTTCAGTGTAGGAGTATGTGGACAGGACTCTGCTGGTCACTCCTTACATAATGATATGATCAGTGTAGAAGTATATGGAAATTACTCTGCTGGTCACTCCTTACATAATGATGTGATCAGTGTAGGAGTATGTGGACGTGACTCTGCTGGTCACTCATTACGTGATGTGATCAGTGTAGGAGTATGTGGACATGACTCTGCTGGTCACTCCTTACATAATAATGCGATCAGTGTAGGAGTATGTGGACATGACTCTGCTGGTCACTCCTTACATAATGTCACTCCTTACATAATGATGTGATCACTGTAGGCGTATGTGGATGTGACTCTTATAGTCACTCCTTATATAATGATGTGAAAAGTGTAGGAATATGTGGACATGACTCTGCTGGTCACTCCTTACATAATGATGTGATCAGTGTAGGAGTATGTGGACATGACTCTGCTGGTCACTCCTTAAATAATGATGTGACCAGTGTAGGAGTATGTGGACATGACTCTGCTGGTCACTCCTTACATAATGATGCGATCAGTGTAGGAGTATGTGGACATGACTCTGATGGTCACTCCTTACATAATGTCACTCCTTACATAATGATGTGATCAGTGTAGGAGTATGTGGACATTACTCTGCTGGTCACTCCTTACATAATGATGTGATCAGTGTAGGAGTATGTAGAAGTGACTCTGCTGGTCACTCCTTAAATAATGATGTGATCAGTGTAGGAGTATGTGGACATGACTCTTATGGTCACTCCTTACATAATGATGTGGTCAGTGTAGGAGTATGTGGACATGATTCTGTTGTCACTCCTTACATAATGATGTGATCAGTGTAGGAGTATGTGGACATGATTCTACTGGTCACACCTTACATAAAGATGTGGTCAGTGTAGAAGTATGTGGACATGACTCTGCTGTTCATTCCTTACATAATGATGTGGTCAGTGCAGGAGTATGCAGACATGACTCTGCTGGTCACCCCATACATAACGATGTGATCAGTGTAGGAGTATGTGGACATGACTCTGCTGGTCACTCCTTACATAATGATGTGATCAGTGTAGGAGTATGTGGACGTGACTCTGATGGTCACTCCTTACATAATGTCACTCCTTACATAATGATGTGATCAGTGTAGGAGTATGTGGACATGACTCTACTGGCCACTCCTTTCATAATGATGTAATCAGTGTATGAGTATGTGGAAGTGACTGCTGGTCATTCCTTACATAATGATGTGTTCAGTGTAGGAGTATGTGGACAGGACTCTGCTGGTCACTCCTTACATAATGATGTGATCAGTGTAGAAGTATATGGAAATGACTCTGCTGGTCACTCCTTACATAATGATGTGATCAGTGTAGGAGTATGTGGACGTGACTCTGCTGGTCACTCATTACATGCTGCGATCAGTGTAGGAGTATCTGGACATGACTCTGCTGGTCACTCCTTACATAATGATGTGATCAGTGTAGGAGTATGTGGACATGACTCTGCTGGTCACTCCTTATATAATAATGCGATCAGTGTAGGAGTATGTGGACATGACTCTGCTGGTCACTCCTTACATAATGTCACTCCTTACATAATGATGTGATCACTGTAGGCATATGTGGATGTGACTCTTATAGTCACTCCTTATGTAATGATGTGAAAAGTGTAGGAATATTTGGACATGACTCTGCTGGTCACTCCTTACATAATGATGTGATCAGTGTAGGAGTATGTGGACATGACTCTGCTGGTCACTCCTTAAATGATGTGACCAGTGTAGGAGTATGTGGACATGACTCTGCTGGTCACTCCTTACATAATGATGTGATCAGTGTAGCAGTATGTGGACATGACTCTGATGGTCACTCCTTACATAATGTCACTCCTTACATAATGATGTGATCAGTGTAGGAGTATGTGGACATTACTCTGCTGGTCACTCCTTACATAATGATGTGATCAGTGTAGGAGTATGTGGAAGTGACTCTGCTTGTCACTCCTTAAATAATGATGTGATCAGTGTAGGAGTATGTGGACATGACTCTGATGGTCACTCCTTACATAATGATGTGGTCAGTGTAGGAGTATGTGGACATGACTGCTGGTCACTCCTTACATAATGATGTGATCAGTGTAGGAGTATGTGGACACGACTCTACTGGTCACTCCTTACATAATGATGTGGTCAGTTTAGGAGTATGCAGACATGACTCTGCTGGTCACTCCTTACATAATGATGTGATCAGTGTAGGAGTATGTGGACATGACTCTGCTGGTCACTCCTTACATAATGATGTGATCAGTGTAGGAGTATGTGGACATGATTCTGATGGTCACTCCTTACATAATGTCACTCCTTACATAATGATGTGATCATTGTAGGAGTATGTGGACATGACTCTACTGGCCACTCTGTTCATAATGATGTGATCAGTGTAGGAGTATGTTGAAGTGACTGCTCGTCATTCCTTACATAATGATGTGTTCAGTGTAGTAGTATGTGGACAGGACTCTGCTGGTCACTCCTTACATAATGATGTGACCAGTGTAGGAGTATCTGGACATGTCTCTGCTGGTCACTCCTTACATAATGATGTCATCCGTGTAGGAGTATGTGGACATAACTCTGCTGGTCACTCCCTACATAATAATGCGATCAGTGTAGGAGTATGTGGACATGACTCTGCTGGTCACTCCTTACGTAATGTCACTCCTTACATAATGATGTGATCAGTGTAGGAGTATGTGGACATGACTCTACTTGCCACTCCTTTCATAATGATGTGATCAGTGTAGGAGTATGTGGAGGTGACTGCTGGTCATTCCTTACATAATGATGTGTTCAGTGTAGGACTATGCGGACAGGACTCTGCTGGTCACTCCTTACATAATGATGTCAAAAGTGTAGGAATATGTGGACATGACTCTGCTGGTCACTCCTTACATAATGATGTGATCAGTGTAGGAGTATGTGGACATGACTCTGCTGGTCACTCCTTACATAATGATGCGATCAGTGTATGAGTATGTGGACATGACTCTGATGGTCACTTCTTACATAATGTCACTCCTTACATAATGATGTGATCAGTGTAGGAGTATGTGGACGAGACTCTGCTGGTCACTCCTTACATAATGATGTGATCTGTGTAGGAGTATGTGGACTTGACTCTGCTGGTCACTCCTTACATAATGATGTGATCATTGTAGGAGTATGTGGACATGACTCTGCTGGTCACTCATTACTTAATGATGCGATCAGTGTAGGGTATGTGGACATGACTGTGATGGTCGCTTCTTACATAATGTCACTCCTTACATAATGATGTGATCATTGTAGGAGTATGTGGACATGACTCTGCTGGTCACTCCTTACATAATGATGTGATCATTGTAGGAGTATGTGGACATGACTCTGCTGGTCACTCCATACATAATGATGTGATCAGTGTAGGAGTATGTGGACACGACTCTGATGGTCACTCCTTACATAATGATGTGATCAGTGTAGGAGTATGTGGACATGACTCTGCTGATCACCCCTTACATAATGATGTGATCAGTGTAGGAGTATGTGGACATGACTCTGATGGTCACTCCTTACATAATATCACTCCTTACATAATGATGTGATCAGTGTAGGAGTATGTGGACGTGACTCTGCTGGTCACTCCTTACATAATGATGTGATCAGTGTAGGAGTATGTGGACATGACCCCGATGGTCACTCCTTACATAATGTCCCTCCTTACATAATGATGTGATCAGTGTAGAAGTATGTGGACATGACTCTGCTCGTCACTACTTACATAATGATGTGATCAGTGTAGGAGTATGTGGACAGGACTCTGCTGGTCACTCCTTACATAATATTGTGATCAGTGTTGGAGTATGTGGACATGACTCTGCTGGTCACTCCTTACATGATGTGATCATTGTAGGAGTATGTGGACATGACTCTGCTGGTCACTCCTTACATAATGATGTGATCATTGTAGGAGTATGTGGACATGACTCTGCTGGTCACTCCATACATAATGATGTGATCAGTGTAGGAGTATGTGGACACGACTCTGATGGTCACTCCTTACATAATGATGTGATCAGTGTAGGAGTATGTGGACATGACTCTGCTGATCACCCCTTACATAATGATGTGATCAGTGTAGGAGTATGTGGACATGACTCTGATGGTCACTCCTTACATAATATCACTCCTTACATAATGATGTGATCAGTGTAGGAGTATGTGGACGTGACTCTGCTGGTCACTCCTTACATAATGATGTGATCAGTGTAGGAGTATGTGGACATGACCCCGATGGTCACTCCTTACATAATGTCCCTCCTTACATAATGATGTGATCAGTGTAGAAGTATGTGGACATGACTCTGCTCGTCACTACTTACATAATGATGTGATCAGTGTAGGAGTATGTGGACAGGACTCTGCTGGTCACTCCTTACATAATATTGTGATCAGTGTTGGAGTATGTGGACATGACTCTGCTGGTCACTCCTTACATGATGTGATCAGTGTAGGAGTATGCGGACATGACTCTTCTGGTCACTCCTTACATAATGATGTGATTAGTGTAGGAGTATGTGGACATGACTCTGCTGGTCACTCCTTACATAATGTCACTCCTTACATAATGATGTGATCAGTGTAGGAGTATGTGGACATGACTGCTGGTCACTCTCTACATAATGAAGTGTTCAGTGTAGGAGTATGTGGACATGACTCTGCTGGTCACGCCTTACATAATGATGTGTTCAGTGTAGTAGTATGTGGACATGACTCTGCTGGTGACTCCTTACATAATGATGTGATCGGTGTAGGAGTATGTGGACGTGACTCTGCTGGTCACTCCTTACATAAAGATGTGATCAGTGTAGGAGTATGTGGACATGACTCGGCTGGTCACTCTGCATAATGAAGTGTTCAGTGTTGGAGTATGTGGACATGACTCTACTGGTCACTCCTTACATAATGATGTGATCTGTGTAGGAGTATGTGGACATGACTCTGCTGGCCACTCCTTACATAATGATGTGATCAGTGTAGGAGTATGTGGACGTGACTCTGCTGGTCACTCTTTACATAAAGATGTGATCAGTGTAGGAGTATGTGAACATGACTCTGCTGGTCACTCCTTACATAATGTCACTCCTTACATAATGATGTGATCAGTGTAGGAGTATGTGGACATCACTCTGTTGATCACTCCTTACATAATGATGTGATCAGTATAGGAGTATGTGGACACGACTCTGCTTGTCACTCCTTACATAATGATGTGATCAGTGTATGTGGACATGACTCTGCTGGTCAATCCTTACATAATGTCACTCCTTACATAACGATGTGATCAGTGTAGGACTATGTGGACATGACTGTGCTGGTCACTCCTTACATAATGATGTGGTCAGTGTAGGAGTATGTGGACATGACTGTGCTGGTCACTCCTTACATAATGATGTGATCAGTGTAGGAGTATGTGGACATGACTCTGATGGTCACTGCTTACATAATGATGTGGTCAGTGTAGGAGTATATGGACATGACTCTGCTGGTCACTATTTACATAATGATGTATTCAGTGTAGGAATATGTGGACATGACTCTGCAGGTCAGTCTTTACATAATGATGTGATCAGTGTAGGAGTATGTGGACATGACTCAGCTGGTCACTCCTTACATAATGATGTGATCAGTTTAGGAGTATGTGGACATGACTCTGCTGGTCACTCCTTACATAATGATATGATCAGTGTAGGGGTATGTGTACGTGACTCTGATGGTCACTCCTTATATAATGATGTGGTCAGTGTAGGAGTATGTGGACATGACTCTGCTGGTCACTCCTTACATAATGATGTGATCACTGTAGGAGTATGTGGACATGACTGCTGGTCACTCCTTACATAATGATGTGGTCAGTGAAGGAGTATGTGGACGTGACTCTGCTGGTCACTCCTTACATAATGATGTGATCACTGTAGGAGTATGTGGACATGACTGCTGGTCACTCTTTACATAATGATGTGGTCAGTGTAGGAGTGTGGACATGACTGTGCTGGTCACTCCTTACATAATGATGTGATCAGTGTAGGAGTATGTGGACATGACTCTGATGGTCACTCCTTACATAATGATGTGGTCAGTGTAGGAGTATGTGGACATGACTCTGCCTGTCACTACTTACATAATGTTGTGATCAGTGTAGGAGTATGAGGCCATGACTCTGCAGGTCAGTCTTTACATAATGATATGATCAGTGTAGTAGTATGTGGACATGACTCTGCTGGTCACCCCTTACATAATGATGTGATCAGTGTAGGAGTATGTGGACATGACTCAGCTGGTCACTCCTTACATAATGATGTGATCAGTTTAGGAGTATGTGGACGTGAATCTGCTGGTCACTCCTTACATAATGATGTGATCAGTGTAGGAGTATGTGGACGTGACTGATGGTCACTCCTTATATATTGATGTGGTCAGTGTAGGAGTATGTGGACGTGACTCTGCTGGTCATTTTTTACATAATGATGTGATCAGTGTAGGAGTATGTGGACATGACTCTGCTGGTCACTCCTTACATAATGATGTGATCAGTGTATGTGGACATGTCTCTGCTGGTCAATCCTTACATAATGTCACTCCTTACATAATGCTGTGATCAGTGTAGGACTATGTGGACATGACTGTACTGTTCACTCCTTACATAATGATGTGGTCATTGTAGGAGTATGTGGACATGACTGTGCTGGTCACTCCTTACATAATGATGTGATCTGTGTAGGAGTATGTGGACATGACTCTGATGGTCACTCCTTACATAATGACATGGTCAGTGTAAGAGTATGTTGACATGACTGCTGGGCACTCCTTACATAATGATGTGATCAGTGTAGGAGTATGTGGACATGACTCAGCTGGTCACGTATACAAATCGTACCTCCCAAACTCTGTGCAAGAAATCTAGACAAAATCAGAAGTAATGGGGAGGCAGAGGCCCAAAAATAAGAACAGATTTTAAGTATTGCTGTTATAAATTTAGACAGTTGCTAAAATTTTGCTAGTTGCTAGAATAGGTTTTGCAGTAACATGCATTTTCTAAAGGCTATGAATTCTGAAACTCAAGTGCTTCTCATTTAGTGACTTTGTTCCTCACTGATATGCCAGTAAACCACAGATTGTATGACAAACAGACCAAAAGTATGGGATAAAAATCTAAGCAATTGAGAGGTATGATACGAATTTCTTAAACAAAGGAAAACTTACAGGGGAAAATGAGCAGTTTTTGATGTTTCTGAGTGTGTCAGAGGTTCTGTGCTTGTTCTTGTTAGAGAATTCATTCAGGCACCAAAGAAATGGCTGGTGTGTGTATGTGTGTGTGTGTGTGTGTGTGTGTGTGTGTGTGTGTTTTTTGTAGGGGGGGTGAAAAGCGCCAATAGCCTCCTCTAAAGGTAGGGAAAAGGCTTATTTACATCCACCATTAGTGTTGCCAACAGAAACTAGGGCCATGAAGGAATTAAAACACCTACTGTGGAAGATAGGTATCCAGGAACCAGTAATAGTATTGTGGTTATGCGAGAAAGTCTTCTGATAAACACAAAAATGTTCTCTCATAACCACTTTGCATGACAGTATTTCACTAGCTAAAGATGTTCAGTCATGACAATAATGAAAAAGATAAATATACTGATAGTAAAAATAATGCTTCAGGTAATAATATCCTGCACAGATATTTAAAAGTAGACACAAGCAGTTTTATTAACTAGTATTCAGTAACATTGGGAACAAATATGTGGAAACAGCAAATGGTGTATTTGTTTGGACACAGTATAAGAATATGTGGAAACAGCACGTGGTGTATTTGTGTGGACACAGTATAAGAATATGTGGAAACAGCAAGTGGTGTATTTGTGTGGACACAGTATAAAAATATGTGTAAACAGCACTTGGTTATTTGTGTGGACACAGTATAAGAATATGTGGAAACATCATGTGGCATATTTGTGTGGACACAGTATAAGTCTTTGCAAATTTCTTCAAATTGCAGAAGCACACACCAAGCTTCTTGATTTCCAGCAATGTGATGATTCAGCATTGCATTTCTTATAATGCCATTTCTTTGGATTAATATGCAGTGGTTGGTGTTTGGCACATAAACCTTGTTCACAGTGGTGGTACTCCTCCACCATCCCTAATTTATTAAAGTCACTCCAAGGTCATCAGTGCCTCAACCCAGTGGCACAATGACCTTTGGTGTTAAATTTATGGCCTGGAAATCTTTGCACTTCTTTCAATCAAGGAGCAGGAATCAAAGAAGTGTGATCTGACCATGTCTCCTGTGAACAAATGTGGGAATTTCTTTTGTGGCACTCTTTAATGTGATGGAAGGCTAGGCATTGGTGGGAAATGTCTGTCATTTTAATCAACACTGTGGGAAACTAATCTGGTGTCGTGTGCATATCCACAGGTTTAAGAAGCAGCTTGCTGCAGTCACTCACACACAGCATGCTTCACGGCTTCAGCTGTGACTGCAGTATCAAACTGATCTGGTGTCTTGTGCATATCCACAGGTTTAAGAAGCAGCTTGCTGCAGTCACTCACACACAGCATGCTTCATGGTTTCAGCTGTGACTGCAGTATCAAACGGATCTGGTGTCTTGTGCATATCCACAGGTTTAAGAAGCAGCTTGCTGCACCCACTCACACACAGCATGCTTCACGACTTCAGCTGTGACTACAGTATCAAACTGATCTGGTGTTTTGTGCATATCCATAGGTTTAAGAAGCAGCTTGCTGCACCCACTCACACACAGCATGCTTCACGGCTTCAGCTGACACTGCAGTATCAAACTGATCTGGGGTCTTGTGCATATCCACAGGTTTAAGAAGCAGCTTGCTGTAGTCACTCACACACAGCATGCTTCACAGCTTCAGCTGTGACTGCAGTGTCATCATTCATCTATCAAGCTATGATATAAAACAGGGTTAAAACTTTTCCTGGCTCCGCCAAGTCTGCTCTTCACATTTTCCCTTAGAAAGCTCTACTCTTAGAATAACCAGTCTACTCGTTATATTATAAGCACAGCACTTGTTCTCAAAGCTTCTCTTCTAAGCAAGCACTCTCAAACTCAAGTAGCACTACATCCACTTACCACCCCAACCACTTCCCTTAAAGGCACCGCACTCTCTTATAATATTCTAGCATGTCGAGTGGTAGATTGCTAGCATCTTCTCCTGCTCAGCTGGTTAATCTGGGAATCTTGAGACAATGCTATAATTGTCTCATGTACACAGACAACCCTCTCCTCCTCCCAATAAACACAAATACATGTGAGAAATGCAACTCTATTGCCAAACTGGAGGCTGAACTCTCTCAACTCAGGACTGGCAAGACCAGACAGGAGGAGAAGGTAACCACGCACACCACAAACCCAGTCTCACATAGACCTACCCCAACTGCAAATCAAGCACATAATAACACAAAAACATACTCGGAGGCTCTATTAAAAAACTTACCAAAACAACAGAGGCTCCCAAAGCAGACACCCCAAAATCCACCACCTCAAAACATAACACATGCAACACAAACTTCAATAAATCGGTGTGTCAATAAATCACAGCCCTTATGGCCAAACACTATGCCTGATACACTAATGATAGGTGACTCTATAGTCAGACACACTGACGTCCCACTTACCAGGCTGAGCAAGGAGAGGGTAACGGTAAGCTGCCTATCGGGGGGGCTAGGATCTGCCATATAACACACGCACTCAGGTCACTCAAAAGCACGTACAAATATGACTCCGTCATTGTCCATGCTGGTGTGAATGACCTGAGATGTACCTCCCTGGACTACAGGAAAAGAGACATAGAGGAGCTCTCTGATTATGTAGCCCAGACTGGTATGACCCTGACCCTGGGCAGCATCCTGCCCTCACCAAGAATGATGCCACAATACAAAGACAAGATGATCAGCTTTAATAATTGGCTCAATTACTGGTGTCATTCTAGGGGGATCCAATGTCTGTCTGCTTGGGATGACAAGCTGGACAAGCCATGCTGCTTCGCAAGGGGCAGCTTGCACCTGTCACTACTGGGCTTCCGGATATTGGCTAAGGCTCTTGCCACCCCCATAGTGACTTTTTTAGGCAAGGCTCAAAAGATGAACCCACCTCCTTAGAAAACAAAAATGGAAAAAAATTAAGGGTAATGCTGCTCAACGCCAGAAGTCTAAATCTCAAGATACAGGCTCTCGAAGCACTCCTCAGTATGGAGAACATTGATGTCTGTGCTGTAACCGAGACCTAGTTCAAGGCTCCTGAGAGCACCCCAGTGCTACCAGGCTTTACCTCGTATCATGCTTTTCGGCCCCAAAACCCGGGCCGAACCACAAAGGGAGGGGGAGTGTCCATATTCATCAAGGATACCCACAGCTCTAGGTTAGTGGCAACTCATAAAGCATCGAAGACCATCTAGGTGCAGCTAACCATAGGCAAAACTGCTATACAACTGGTTGCATGTTACAGACCACCCTCCCAATCTCAAGAACCCCACTCAGCCTTCCTGAAGACATTGGAAGATATGAATATCTCACCAAATACCATCATATTGGGAGACCTCAACTAACCTAACATAGACTGGGTGCACTATTCTAGCCCTAACACCCTAGCCCAATGGTTCTTGGAATTCATAAACTCAAATGCAATGGAACAGCTAGTCACCTCTCCCACAAGGGGGGATAATATACTAGACCTGATCATCACAAACATGGGGACAAAATGCTCCACACCGGAAGTATTGCCCTCACTGGTGAGATCTGACCACAAACTAATCACCCTGGATATACATTTACCACCTCCACTCCCAGCACAAAAGACTACAGTGAGAAACTTCTCAAAAGCCGACTTTACACTTCTCAAGACTGAGATGATATCATTTAAGCCCACAAGGCCAATGGAAACCACATCCCACAATGCTGAATCCTACACAAATGCTTTCTACGGACATCTCCAAGAATGCATGGATCGTGCTATCCCAAACAAAACCAAGACCCTCTCCACCAAAGGAAAGCGTCCTGTCTGGTGGACCCCAACCATAAACAAATTGTATAACAAAAGAAGGAAGCTACTGCAAGACAGAGCAAAATCCCATAAAGGGAAGGCATCTCTGATCAGCACTAGCAGAAAGCTACATTCTCTCATAAAAATATCCAAGGCCAACTTTGAGAGAAAAATCGCCAAGGACACTAAAGATAACCACAAGGCATTCTTCAGTTATGTTAGAAACCTGGGCGGAAACACTCAGATATGCTCAGTTAGAACACAACGACAAAAAATTTACCGAACCCACAGATATTGCCAACATTCTGGCAGACAGGTTCAGTGCAAATTTCTCCCCTCCCTCACCTCCAAAAAAAGAAATACTCATCCCAGCTGAATGTAACCTCCCTGTCATCTCTGATGTCTAGGTGAGAACCGCCCTCAGCAAAGCAAAAAACACAGCATCTATGGGACCTGATGGTATCCCTGGCTGCGTGATACGTGAACTCCAAGAGGAGCTAAACCCGTATATAAAAATTTTATTTAACCTTAGCCTTACTACAGGATATGTACCTGAACACTGGCGTACAGCAACAGTGGTCCCACTCCACAAGGGAGGCTCCACTACAGACCCTGGGAACTACCGCCCCATAAGCTTGACCAGCCTGGTTTGCAAAGCTATGGAAAGAATTATTATGGAACTCATAAACAACGACATTGGGGACCTACAGACACTTGATCCCACCCAGTTTGGCTTTGTAAAGGGCAGATTCTGCCTTTTGAACCTGGTTGACTTTTTCAAAACAGTCACTAGAGCCCTTGATGAGGGCAAGGCAGTCCATGCAGTCTACCTGGACTTGGCTAAAGCCTTCGACACAATACCCCATTCGGGGATCATAGAGAAGCTAAACAGCTTAAATGTAAATCCATATGTCACAAGATGGATTGCAAACTGGCTAAAGAACAGAACCCATAAAGTCAAGATTGCGGGAGCCATGTCAGACTCAAAGCCAGTCACAAGTGGTGTCCCACAGGGCTCTGTCCTGGGACCCCTCTTGTTCGGCATTTACTTCTCAGATGTGAAAGCAAACATGGGAGGGTTGTGGCTGACAAAGTTCGCAGATGACTGCAAACTAGGCACCATAGTCGATACACCAGCTGACACATACATCCTACAGAAAGGCCTCACTGAAATGGACAACTGGTGCCGAAATCACGGCCTTAAACTGAATACCAAGAAATGTATAGTCATCCCCTTTGGGAAAAACAAAATACCCACAAATTATCACATAGACAGTAACCCACTGAGTACCGAAAAAGTAATCAGAGACCTGGGGACCCAAGTTGATAGTGACCTCTCATTTGACACCCACGTTGCCAAAGTGGTTAGAAAGACTTTCTACCTTGCCCACCTTATCATGAAGGGGTTCACATCCAGATCAAAGGAGGTCATCGTGCCCCTGTACTCCTCCCTTATCAGGCCCATGATTGAGTACAATGTCCCATTTGGTATGTACCTCACCCGGCACTTACAACAGCTGGAGAGTCCCCAGAAGTACCTCACCAAGAGGATCAAGGGTCTCCAACATATGTCATATGCTGCCAGGCTAAAGAAACTCCAGCTCTATTCAGTAGCATACCGCCTGCTCAGAGGTGATCTGTGCTTGACGTACAAGGCCATGTCCAACCAGGAATTGATGGACATGCTCCACCTCAAAAAATCAAAATCCATAAGAACCAAGAGAGCCAAAGATTTAAACCTCAGTACAAACATGAATAGAACATGCTGGAGGGACAGATTCATAACTCAGAGGCTTCCCATACTCTGGAACAAAATCCCAGTCCATGTTAGGCATTGCCCCTCACTGACTCTCTTCAAGAGAAATCTTGACGAGTGGATGGGAGATCGTAGGTTTACTCCAGGGGTCACCCCTGTGTCGCTACTTAACAGAGGCACAGTAAACTAATTTTAATAAGTAAAGGGGTGTTCAATGTGTCACTACTAGACAAAGGCACAGTATTCTAAATTTATTCTATACACCTTAGTACCACTACATGGGGTGGCGAAAGCCATATCTCTAGGGCTAGGCTTGCAAATGCCCCAGGGCAGATAGCCTAGTACTAAACTATGAAACTATATCATTATAACTTCATAAAGCAAAGCCTGTGCAGCACTCCCACACCATCAGCAACAGCTGATCATGTTCTGGGACAGCCTGTGCATGGGATAGCTGCCCCCTTCTGCCCCCAAACAACTTATTTATAGATCTGAGTTTAATAAATCTTACTTGACTCTAGTCCATTTTACTTACTTTAAAAACTACAGTGCTGCACATGATCCTGTTACCTACAGTAAACTAATAGCCAACATGACCTTGTTAGTAAGTGAAGACAACTCAGTGCCCCTATTCCCCATCATTTCTCATAGTAGGGAATCTGCTCCAGGTGTCCTAAAACCATAATGACAACACACAAAGCAGACAATGGTGCAGATCTGAGCAGTGCTGCTCCAGCCAACATATTTTGTTACTGAATGTGTGGGAGAAGGAAGGGAAGGACTGAGGAAGGGAAACTACCAAAAGGGAGTGGGCAAATATTTACTTCATTAGCAAGTAAAATAGGTACAACAGTCTTATGCTGCGGCATCATTGGATAGAAGGATACGTGTGCAATTAGCAGGCGTTGATATGTGCATCAACAAGTATTGAAATAACACACACAATTTCTGAGCAACCAGAGCTGCACCTGGGGCTTAAGAGGTGAAATGCATTCTTCAGGAGCTATTGTTTGTACATAATTATCCATTCCTTGGTCACACATTTCACTTAGCTGTGGGTAGTGCAAACTGCTCTGTTCCTTAGTCAAAAATGTCCCTTAGCTTTGGGTAGTACACACTACTGTGTTCCTTAGTCATAGATGTCCCTTAGCTATGGGTATTCCACACTGGTTTGTTCCTTAGTCACAGATGTCCCTTACCTATGGGTAGTACACGGCTCTGTTCCTTAGTCACAGATGCCCCTTAGTTATGGGTAGAACACTGCTCTGTTCCTTAGTCACAGACATCCTTTAGCTAGGTGCAGTACACACTGCTCTGTCCTTAGTCACAGGTGTCCCTTAGATATGAGTTATACACATTGCCCTGTTACTTAGTCATGTATATCACTTAGCTATGAGTTTCTTTGTCACAGATGCCCCTTAGCTATGAGTAGTATGCACTGCTCTGTTCCTTAGTCACAGATGCCCCCTTAGCTTTGGGTATTACACACTGCTCTGTTCCTTAGTCACAGATGCCCCCTTAGCTTTGGGTATTACACACTGCTCTGTTTCTTAGTCACAGATGCCCCCTTAGCTTTGGGTATTACACACTGCTCTGTTCCTTAGTCACAGATGCCCCTTAGCTATGGGTATTACACTGCTCTTAGGTGTCCCTTAGCTATGTATAGTAAACACTGCTCTGTTCTTAGTCACAGATGTCCTTTAGCTATGGATATTACACACTGGTCTGTCCTTAGTCACCCATGTCCCTTAGCTATTGGTAGTGCAAACTGATCTGTCCGTAGTCACAGGTATCCCTTAGCTATGGCTTATACACACTGCCCTGTTCCTTAGTCATGTATATCACTTAGCTATGGGTAGTACGCACTGCTCTGTTCCTTAGTCACAGATGCCCCTTAGCTTTGGGTATTACACACTGCTCTGTTCCTTAGTCACAGATACCCCTTAGCTATGGGTATTACACTGTACTGTCCTTAGTCACAGACATCCCTCAGTGATGGGTATTACACACTGCTCTGTCCTTAGTCACAGGTGTCCCTTACCTGTGGTAGTACAAACTGCTGTGTTCCTTAGTCACAGATGTCCCTTAGCTATCATATTACACACTGCTCTGTCCTTAGTCACAGGTGTCCCTTATCTGTGGTAGTACAAACTGATCTTTTCCTTAGTCACAGACGTCCCTTAGCTATGGCTAGTACACACTGCTCTGTTCCTTAGTCACAGATGTCCCTTACCTATGGCTAGTACACACTGCTCTGTCCTTAGTCACAGGTGTCCCTTAGCTATGAGTATTACACTGTTCTGTCCTTAGTCACAGGTGTGCCTTAGCTATGAGTATTACACACTGCTCTGTCCTTAGTCACAGACATCCCTCAGTGATGGGTATTACACACTGCTATGTTCCTTAGTCACAGATGTCCCTTAGCTTTGGGTATTAAACACTGCTCTGTCCTTAGTCACAGGTGTCCCTTATCTGTGGTAGTACAAACTGCTATGTTCCTTAGTCACAGACATCTCTTAGCTCTGGGTAGTACAAACTGATGTGTTCCTTAGTCACAGATGTCCCTTAGCTCTGGGTAGTACAAACTGATGTGTTCCTTAGTCACAGACATCCCTCAGTGATGGGTATTGCACACTGCTGTGTTCCTTTGTCCCAGGTGTCCATTAGGTATGGGTAGTACACTGTTCTGTTCCTTAGTCACAGATGTCCCTTAGCTTTGGGTAGTATGCACTGCTCTGATGTTCTTCATGTTTCACTGTTGCAGTCATCACATTTGGGTTATCTGCCTGCAGGTAGCCCTCAGTCGGGCTGAATACCAGAGTCTTGGGATTTCTGTGTCGGATGCTGTCGCTTCTTCCATGATGTCAGGTCATCAGGGGTATAAAACATGCAGCTGACACCATTACATCAGCTTTTCTTGCTGTGCAGTGTCCGAAGCAGAAGCAGCCACCTCCTAAAATTTTCATTTTTCAAGTTTCAAACCTGAAGTCTTCTAAAAGATAAGCACCCCGTTGGGGATCCCTTTTTCTTGCTCTAACTGATGTCAGGAAAAGTTAACAATTGTCTTGCCTGTGGAAAGCAAACACCTCACAGAGATTTTCATTCTTACTGCATCACCTGTTTAGGCCCAGACCACGACTTTCCTCGCTGTCGGTTTTGTGCTTTGTTTAACACCCGAACTATTCATTGTCGGGCTCTCTTTGTCGCTAAATTCTTCTGCTCTTGTTCTCTGTATTCCAAAATGGCTTTGATAAGCCATCCGACTACTGATCCACTGAAAAAACATAAGGATATAGACAGAGACAGACCGCATAGGCTAGTACTCAGTGAGGCACCTTCGCAGCCCCTTATACCCGCTTCTGCAGATTTGTAGTCCTCTACTGAGACCCATTCGGAGTCCAGTATGCCACGAGAGACTTCTTTGACTATGGAACCTGCGGATGTCTCTACCTTGAATGGGTCCAGAGCTGCTATGCAGGTACCAGCTTCTGAGGGTGTATTCAAGGCTTCCAATTTTCATATTAAACCGACGACTTCATTTCAAACCAAAAATTCCAAATTTCTCAGGCCAAGTGTCCACACTACGCCTAGAAAACCGATGACCAAAGTGCATTCTCAGGACCACATGCCTCAGAAACAAATGCTTAGAATGGCTGAAGATTTTATTACTTTAATTAGGGGAAGCCAGCCTTTCCCCTCAAAAAGACCAAGAACTGATTTTTCTTCTGATTCTTCAGATCATGAGTCCGTTGATTCTGATCCTTCTGATTATCAGGACATCCCCTTCTCTACCTATGAGGATTCTGTTGCAGAGGATTCCATTCCCTCTGCTTTCCCACTAGAATATTTTTCCTTTGGTGAAACCCTGCATACCCTTAGAGAACATTTCCACTGGGAGTGCGAGGACTACTTGCAGTCCAAAAAGAGACTCGGAATTTTTAAACTTGCCTCAGCACAGGCCTCTAGCTATACCTCCTGTTCTGGAAATTGTAGATGATGTCTTCTTGGAATCCAGCCTTCCCCCTGATACTTTTCCCCCAGCTCCCAGGAAACCTGACAGGTACTACAGAGTACCTGACTCCCACAAATTTCTCTTTAAAAATGCTACTGCAGATCCAGAAACCATTTCCCAGGGACCTAAAGGCATTAAGGCTACAACAGCCAAAAAAACCCACCCCTTCAGACAGGGACTCTAAGGCTTTAGACAGGTCGGGTAAGAAGATATTCACCTCTGATACTTTTGCCATCAGGCTTTAAATTGCCAGTTTCATAAGTTAAAGTATCAACAACATATTATGGAACTAATTAAACAGAAAATGATGTTGATTCCTAATTGTGCAGAACATAAGGATTTACAAGAGTTAATGCATTCTGCTAACCAAGTTGGAAAACATACTTTGCAATGTGGTTTTGATGCATTAGAAGCATCTTGCAGAGCTGCTGTCACTGGGTCTGTTTTTAGAAGGCATGCTTGGCTTAAGGAATAAACTTTTCCAGACCATATCAAAGCAAAATTACTAGATGCACCATTAAATCAACAATGTCTTTTTGGCAATAAAGCAGAAGTCCTCAAAAGGATGGAGGGAAAAGCTAAATCTATGCAAACTGTTAAAGATTTCCTACAGTTACAGCCACTTAGATTCGGTAGGCATTGGCCTTCAAAAAACTGGTCTTTTTCAGTCCCTCCCAGACCTTCTCAGTCCAAGCCCAGGGGCAGCAGACCACCAAGACTACAGTCTCAGGGTATGCACAGATCTTAGCACCTCTAAAACAGGGAGTAGTAAGCCACCATCCTATGGTGAAATCTCACAATGACTTATCCTTAACTCTTCCAAGCCTTGCCCAAGTACTTGCACCTTTATGAGAAAAACTTGCCCTGCATGCAAAAAACTGGGAGTACATTACCCAGGACAGATGGGTCTTAAACAGTTTCCCAGGGATACAGATTCCACTTCCACTCACTGCCAACCCCAAGTGGATGGCCAGACCTCCTCCCCAAACCAGTGGGCAGAGGCCCAAAAGCAAGTACTTTCTCTTCTCAATATCAAGGCCATTCAACCTGTCCCAGCAGAGCAAAGGGGACAAGGTTTTTATTCCTGACTGTTTCTGGTACCCAGAAAAGAAAACTCTTGGCACCCTATCCTGGATCTGTCTATTCTCAACACCTTCCTGGTGGTTCCAAGGTTCAAAATGCTTACTCTCCAACAGCTGCTTCCTATGCTAACCAAGGACTCCTGGCTAGACTCCTTAGACCTAAAAGAAGCTTATCTGCACATCCCCATAAGGGAATCATGCAGAAAATATCTACATTTTAGAGCAGGCTCTATGCACTATCAGTTCTCTGTACTTTCCTTTGTCTTATCTACTGTGCCAGGGTATTCACAAAGTGCCTAGCTCCAGCCATTGCATACTGCAGGCGGAAAAGTATTCAGATTTACCCATACTTGTACAATTGCCTGATTCAGGCAGACAGTCAGGAATTGCTACTACAGCACCTGACATTTGTAAACAGACTTCTAACTTCACTGGGGTACACCATCAATGAAAGAAAATCACATCATGTACCTAGCCAACAGATTGTATTCCTGGGAGCAAGCTTGAACACAGCTTCCCAGATGGCATTCCTCACTCCAGAGAAACAAGTTTATCTGACAACCTACTTCAACCTACTGGCCACCATAACCCGGCTATCTGCAAGAAAAATACTGCAAGCCATGGAGTTCATGGCCTCCTGCATTCTTCTAATTCCATATGCAAGACTGCATATGATGAAACTTCAATGGTACTTAAAAAGTCTCTGGTGTCAACATTCTCAGAACCTGGAAACAATGATTCCTATCATTCCTTGTCTAAGGACAGAGTTTCTTTGGTGTGCAGAGGTCTGCTACTACAACAAGAGACTCCCCCTCACACAAACCCCTGCCACCCAAACCCTAACAACAGATGCATCAGACTATGCATGGGGGGCTCACATGGCAGGACAATGCATTCAAGGCAAATGGAGCCCAAAGCAAATGCACCTATATAGCAATCAAAAAGAAATGTTAGCTGTACAGAATGCTCTGACAGCCTTCAAAGGCCTTATTCTTCCAAGACAACTGTTGGTAAAGATGGGAAACACCACAGTTATGTGGTACATAAACAAGCAGGGGGGAACCCATTCCTACCCCCTCTGCAGATTAGCCATGGCCCTGTGGAACACAGTCTTGAGCAGCCAAGTGCACCTGCAATCTCAATTCCTGCCAGGGAAACTAACTTCACTGGAAGACAACTTAAGCAGAAATCTAATGGACCCACATGAGTGGAAACTGGAACCCAACATATTCAAGCTTCTGAGGCACAGGTGGGGGGCACCAGAGGAGGACCTCTTTGCTTCCCCTCAGAACTATCAATTGAGAAAGTATTGCTCCAGAACTCCCCACAGCCAAGCATGGAAAGTGGATCCCCTGTCCTTTACCTGAGAAAACCTCTCAATCTATGCCCTTCCCCCTCTGCCCCTCCTCTGAAACATTCTACTAAACATCAAACAGGACAAGCCAAGGACAATCCTGATTGCACCAGACTGGCCATGCCAGCAATGGTACCCTCTTTTGCGCAGTCTGACAGTAGTGCCACCATGGCATCTGCCTCAGACTCCTTCCCTGCTGTCCCAGCAGGAGGGCCAGATTTTGCATCCTCAGCTACAGACCCTGAACCTAGCAGCCTGGCTCATCCACTGAACTCATCACCAGCAACCCTCAGTAAACAGGTGCTAGATGTCATCCTTGAGGCAAGGAGGCCTAGTACTAGAAAATCCTATTCGGAAAAGTGAAAAAGATACTGTTCTTGGAGCCAGTCTCAGGGAATGGATGCAACTGTGTCCAGCTTACCTCATATACTAGATTACTTAACAGAAATGCTCCACAAAGGCCTCTTGTTCTATTCAATTAAGATTCATGCCTCTGCCATCTCAGCTCATTATATGTTGAGCCACCCCTCTTCTCTCATCTTCTGGTCAAACAGTTCCTGAGAGGAGCCAAAAATGTAACCCCCCCCCCCCAGGAGAGCTTCCACCCCAGCCTGGGACCTTAACTTTGTATTGGAAAAGCTCAAGCTTCCTCCTTTTGAACCTGCTGCTACAGCAGAGTTAAAATTCCTCTCATGGAAAGCAGTTTTACTTCTAGCCATCACTTCTGCAAGAAGAGTGTCTGAATTGCAAGTCCTTATGGCCGTGGAAGCCTTCATTATCTTCCATGTGGACAGGGTTTTCCTTAGGACTAACCCATCATTTATGCCCAAGGTGGTATCTAGTGTGGCTTTAAACCAATCCATTCATTTGCCAACTTTTTCCCTAATCCTCAGAATGAAGGGGAAAGGATCCTGTACTCCCTGGATATACACAGGCAGCTTAGGTTCTATCTGGACAGGACTAGGCCTTTCGGGAAAACTGACCAGCTGATAGTCCATTTCAAAGTAAACCATTTCTAAATGGATAGTACACTGCATCCATTTCTGCTACAAACACCATGGGAAACCTACCCCACAGGGGATCAGAACACATTCCACTAGGGCTACATCTACCTCTATAGCTTTTCTCAGGGGAGTCCCTACCAGGAACATCCTGGAAGCTGCAGCCTTTGTACAAATTTTCACCAAGCATTACCACTTACCTATCTTTTCTAAATCCAGAGCTAGATTTGCCACAGCAGTCTTACAGAGCCTGCTTGCCAGCCCTAATGCTTCTTGACTGCCTCCACCCATCCTCAGCTTTGGGAATCAACCCAAATGTGATTACTGCAGCAGCGAAACACAATGAACATAGTACAGTTGTGTACACTTACCATAAATGTAGATGTTCGAGTGTATTCACTGTTGCAGTCCTGGTTACCCTCCCTCCAGGCGCCTAACTTCTCTTTACTTCTACCTATCCTTTTTGTTTGGCATACCTTATATATTAGTGGTATTTGCTTTTTGCTGGGGGTGTTCCACACCATGTAATTGCTTCCTATTTAGGGGGCTCCTGACATCTGGGGCAAGAAAAACTGATGTAATGGCATCGGCTGCATGCTTTACACCCCTGACTACCTGACGTCATGGAAGATGAGACAGCAACTGACGCAGGACCCAAGACTTTGATAATCAGGCTGACTGAGGGCTACCTGCAAGCAGATAACCCAAATGTGATGACTGCAACAGTGAATAAACTCTAAAATCTACATTTATGGTAAGTGTACACAACTGTACTTTCCTTAGTCACAGATGGCTCTTAGCTATGGACTATATACACTGCTCTGTTCCAGAGTCACTGATGTCACTTAGCTATGGGTATTACACTGTTCTGTTCCTCATACACATGTCCCTTAGCTATCGGTAGTACACATTGCTCTAGTCACAGATGTCCGTTAGCTATTGGTAGTATGCACTGCTCTGTTCCTTAGTCAAAGGAGTGCCTTAGCTATGGGTAGCACACACTGCACTGTTCCTTAGTCAAAGGAGTGCCTTAGCTATGGGTAGCACACACTGCACTGTTCCGTAGTCATACATTTCCCTTATCTATGGTTTATATACACTGTTCCTTTCCTTAGTCAAAGGTGTGCCTTAGCTATGGGTAGCACACACTGCACTGTTCCGTAGTCATGTATTTCCCTTATCTATGGTTTATATACACTGTTCCTTTCCTTAGTCAAAGGTGTGCCTTAGCTATGGGTAGCACACACTGCACTGTTCCTTAGTCATATATTTCCCTTATCTATGGTTTATATACACTGTTCCTTTCCTTAGATACAGATGCCACTTAGCTATGAGTAGTGTGCGCTGCTTTCTTCCTTAGTCAGAGATGTCCCTTACCTATAGGTAGTACACACTGGTCTGTTACTTAGTCACAGATGTCCCTTACCTATAGGTAGTACACACTGGTCTGTTACTTAGTCACAGATGTCCCTTACCTATAGGTAGTACACACTGGTCTGTTACTTAGTCACAGATGTCCCTTACCTATAGGTAGTACACACTGCTCTGTTACTTAGTCACAGATGTCCCTTACCTGTAGGTAGTACACACTGGTCTGTTACTTAGTCACAGATGTCCCTTACCTGTAGGTAGTACACACTGGTCTGTTACTTAGTCACAGATGTCCCTTACCTGAAGGTAGTACACACTGGTCTGTTACTTAGTCACAGATGTCCCTTACCTATAGGTAGTACACACTGGTCTGTTACTTAGTCACAGATGTCCCTTACCTATAGGTAGTACACACTGCTCTGTTACTTAGTCAGAGATGTCCCTTACCTATAGGTAGTACACACTGGTCTGTTACTTAGTCACAGATGTCCCTTACCTATAGGTAGTACACACTGGTCTGTTACTTAGTCACAGATGTCCCTTACCTATAGGTAGTACACACTGCTCTGTTACTTAGTCAGAGATGTCCCTTACCTATAGGTAGTACACACTGGTCTGTTACTTAGTCACAGATGTCCCGTACCTATAGGTAGTACACACTGGTCTGTTACTTAGTCACAGATGTCCCGTACCTATAGGTAGTACACACTGGTCTGTTACTTAGTCACAGATGTCCCTTACCTATAGGTAGTACACACTGCTCTGTTACTTAGTCAGAGATGTCCCTTACCTATAGGTAGTACACACTGCTCTGTTACTTAGTCAGAGATGTCCCTTACCTATAGGTAGTACACACTGCTCTGTTACTTAGTCAGAGATGTCCCTTACCTATAGGTAGTACACACTGGTCTGTTACTTAGTCACAGATGTCCCGTACCTATAGGTAGTACACACTGGTCTGTTACTTAGTCACAGATGTCCCTTACCTATAGGTAGTACACGCTGCTCTGTTACTTAGTCAGAGATGTCCCTTACCTATAGGTAGTACACACTGGTCTGTTACTTAGTCACAGATGTCCCTTACCTATAGGTAGTACACACTGCTCTGTTACTTAGTCAGAGATGTCCCTTACCTATAGGTAGTACACACTGGTCTGTTACTTAGTCACAGATGTCCCGTACCTATAGGTAGTACACACTGGTCTGTTACTTAGTCACAGATGTCCCTTACCTGTAGGTACTACACACTGGTCTGTTACTTAGTCACAGATGTCCCTTACCTGTAGGTAGTACACACTGGTCTGTTACTTAGTCACAGATGTCCCGTACCTATAGGTAGTACACACTGGTCTGTTACTTAGTCACAGATGTCCCTTACCTGTAGGTAGTACACACTGGTCTGTTACTTAGTCGCAGATGTCCCTTACCTATAGGTAGTACACACTGGTCTGTTACTTAGTCACAGATGTCCCTTACCTATAGGTAGTACACACTGGTCTGTTACTTAGTCACAGATGTCCCTTACCTATAGGTAGTACACACTGGTCTGTTACTTAGTCACAGATGTCCCTTACCTATAGGTAGTACACACTGGTCTGTTACTTAGTCACAGATGCCCATTAGATATGGGCAGTGCACACTGCTCTGATCTTTTGTCACAGATGACTCTTTGCTATGGTAGTACAACTGCTCTGATCCTTAGTCACTGATGCCACTTAGCTATGGGTATAACACACTGATCTATTCCTTAGTCACATGGTGTCCCTTAGCTATGGTAGTACAAACTGCTCTGTTCCATAGTCACCGATGCCCCTTAGCTATGGGTTATACACACTGCTCTGTTCCTTAGTCACATGTGTCCCTTAGATATGGATAGTACACAGTGGACTGTCCCTTAGTCACAGGTGTCTCTTAGCTCTGGGTAGTACACTGCTTTGTTCCTTAGTCAAACATGTCCCTTAGCTATCGGTGGTACACACTGCTCTGTTCCTTTGAGCAGTGTACTACCCATAGCTAAGGGACACCTGCAACTGTTTCTTTGTCTCAGATGTCCCTTAGTTATGGTAGTACACTGCTTTGTTCCTAAGTCACAGATGTCCCTTAGCTATTGGTAGTACAAACTGCTCTGTTTCGTATTCACAGGTGTCCCTTAGCTATGGGTAGTGTAGTACGTGCCTCTGTCCCTTAGACACAGATGTCCCTTAGCTATGGTAGTAAAAAGTGCTCTGTTCCTTAATCACAGGTATCCCTTAGCTATGGGTAGTACACACTGCTCTATAACTTAGTCACAGGTATCCCTTAGCCATCGGTAGTACACACTGCTCTGTTCCTTAGTCACTGATGTCCCTTAGCTATGGGCAGTGCCTACTGCTCTGTTCCTCAGTCACAGGTGTCCTTTAGCTATGAGTATTGCACACTGCTCTGTTCCTTAGTCACAGATGTCCTTTACCTATGGCTAGTACACACTGCCCAGTTCCTTAGTCACAGATGTCCCTTAGCTATGGGTAGTACACTGCTCTGTCCTTAGTCATATATATCCCTTAGCTATGGTTTATACAAACTGCTCTGTTCTTTAGTCACAGATTTCCCTTAGCTATGGGTATTATACACTGCTCTGTTCCTTAGTCACAGATGTCCCTTAGCTATGCGTAGTACACTGCTCTGTCCTTAGTCATACATGTCCTTTAGCAATGGCTAGTACACACTGCTGTTTTCAGTAGTCATATATGTCCCTTAGATATGGGTAGTACACACTGCTCTATCCTTAGTCATATATGTCCCTTAGCTGTGGGTTATACAAACTGCTCTGTCCTTTAGTCATAGATGTCCCTTACCTATGGGTAGTACACACTGTTCTGTTTGTTAGTCACAGGTGTCCCTCAGCTACGCATAGTATGCACTGATCTGTCCTTATTCACAGGTGTCCCTTAGCTATAGGTTCATAGGTTCATAGGTAGGTACTAGGCTATCGGCCCAAAGGCCTAAGTAAGCCTAGCCAACAATTTTCCCTGGCTTATGCCACCCAAGAAAGTTAATTTCCTGTGCCCCTGTCGAGCAGAGCCACAGAAGTGATCCTAGGGGTATATTTCCTATTTCCCATCCACTCATCAAGATTTTTCTTGGAGTGCTAATGAGGAACTTTGCTTGACATAGATGGGTAGCTTCTTCCAGAGTATAGGAAGTCTCTGGGACAGGAATCTATCCCTCCAGCATGTCTTGTTTATTGTGGTGACAAGATTTAGGTCCCTAGCTCGAGGGATTGGGATTTCTTTAGGTGTAGCATGTCCAACAGCTCTGGGTTTAACATAGCTTTATATGTTAGGCAGAGATCTCCTCAGAGTAGGTTAATATGCTACAGAGTAAAGCTGGCGTTTTTTTGAGATGTTCAGTGTAGGGCATGTGTTTGAGGCCAGTAATCCTCTTTGTAAGGTATTTCTGTGGCCTTTCCAGCTGCTGCAGATCTCTTGTGAGGTACATTGCAAAGGGGCATTGTACTCTATAATGGGTCTAATGAGTGCTGAGTAGAGGGGAACAATGACCTATTTTTTCCTGGATGAGAACCCTTTTGTGATGAGGTGTGCCACATAGAAGGATTTCCTGACTACTGTGGCAATGTGATTATTAAATGAGAGACTACTGTCCACCTGCGTTCCAAGGTCTCATCACACATTTGGTATTTATGTGGTAGTTCATGGGTACAGAGTTTTTACCAAAGGGGATGACAATGCACTTTTTGGCATTGAGCTTGAGGCCATGCCTCTGACACCAGGCATCTGTCTCAGTGAGGCCCTGCTGTAGAATGTCCACATCATTTGGGGACTTGACTGTGGCTCCTAGTTTGCAGTCATCTGTGAACTTCGTTAGCCAGAGGCCTTCTGTGTTAGCCTGTATTTCAGAGAAGTAGATACCAAACAGGAGAGGTCCCAGGACTGAACCCTGTAGTACTCCACTTGTCACTGGTTTGAAGTCAGATTTGGAGGCTGCAACTTTTACAGTGTGGGTTCTGTCAGTGAGCCAGTTGGCAACCCATCTTGTGACGTAGGGATTTATACCTAGTTTAATGAGTTTATCTATAATTCCAGAATGGGGGATGGTGTTGAAAGCCTTGGCGAGTTCAAGATAGGCTGTGTGAACCACCTTACCCTCGTCTACAGCTTTGGTGACTGCCTCAAAGAAGTCGATCAGGTACAGAAGGCATGATCTGCCTTTCACAAACCCAAACTGGGTGGGGTCCAGAGTTTGGAGGTTACCAATGTCTTTGTTTATGAGTTCCATGATGATACGTTCCATGGCCTTGCAGACTAGGCTCGTCAGGCTAATAGGACAATAGTTCCCAGGATCAGTGGTGGCTCCCCCTTTATGGAGTGGGATAACTGCTGCTGTGTGCCATTCAGTGTGCACAAGGCCTGACATGAGACTATGATTGAACATAGTGCTTAGGTGGGGAGCCAGTTCGTTCTGAAGTTCATGTAAAACGCAGCCTGGGATGTTGTCTGGTCCCATGGATGCTGTATTTTTGGTTTTAGAGAGTGCAGTTTTTACCTGCATAGATGTGATACAGGGACTTATAGATATCTGCCCTTTAGGGGGTGAGAGGGGGGTAAAGTTAGCACTAAACCTATCTGCCAGGATGTTGGCAATATCAGTTGGTTCTGTATATTTAGTGTCATTGTGCTGTAACTCAGAGCAGATATGGGTGTTGCTATTGAGATTCTTGACATAGCTATAGAATGCTTTGTGGTTGCTGTTAGAATCAGGGCAATTTTGTTTTTGTAGCTAGCTTTGGGGGATCTTATAAGGGATCTCAGCTTCTTACTGAGGCTGACCAGGGAGCTCCTCCACTCATGGGATTTTACTCTCTTTTGCAACAGTTTCTTCCTTCTGTAGTAGAGTTTGTTTATGGCAGGAGACCACCAGATTGGCTTCCTTATTCTGGAGGATTGCGTCTTGGTTCTGCTTGGGATAGCATGATCCATGCCCTCATGTAAGTGCTTATAGAGTGCATTTGTGTAGGATTCAGCAGTCGTAACTGTATTGTCCATCTGCATGGGTGTCATGAAGTTCGCCACTTATGTCTTAAGAAGCATGAAGTTGGCTTTATTGAAGTTTTTTACAATGGTTTGTAGTACAAACTTCTCTTTTCCTTAGTCACAGATGTCCCTTAGCTATCAGTAGTACACACTGCTCTATTCCTTCATCACAGATGTCAATTAGCTTAGCATAGAACAGACAGAACTGTTCCTTACACACAGATGTCACTTAGTTATGGGTAGGCACTGCTCTGTTCCTTAGTCACAGATGTCCCTTAGCTATTGGTAGTGCACACTGATCTGTTCCTTAGTCGCAGGTGTCCCTTAGCTATGGGTAGTACACAGTGCTCTGTTCCTTAGTTACAGATGTTCCTTGGGTAGTACAGAGCTCTGTTCCTTAGTCACAGATGTCCCTTAGCTATGGGTAGTACAGTGCTCTGTTCCTTAGTCCCATGTGTCACTTAGCTGTGGATAGTACACTGTTGTGTTCCTTAGTCACAGATGTCCCTCAGCTATGGGTAGTACACACTTATATGTCCTTAGTCACAGATGTGTCCCTTAGCTATGGGTAGTACACACTGCTATGTCCTTAGTCACAGGTGTCTCTTAGCTATGGGTATTCCACACTGGTCTGTTCCTTAGTCTTAGATGTCCCTTAGCTATGGGTAATACACACTGCTGTGTTCCTTAGTCACAGATGTATCTTAACTATGGGTAGTACACACTGCTCTGTTCCATAGTCACAGATGCTCCTTAGCTTTGAGTAGTACAAATTGCTCTGTTCCTTAGTTAAAGATGTCCCTTAGCGATGGGTGGCATGCACTGCTTTGTTCCTTAGTCACAGATGTACCTTAGCAATGGGTCATACACACTGCTCTGTTCCTTATTCACGGGTGTCCCTTAGCTATGGGTAGGCACTGCTCTGTTCCTTAGTCACTTATGTCCCTTAGCTATCAGTAGTACAAACTGCTCTGTTCCTTAATCACAGACATCCCTTAGCTTTGGTAGTACAAACTGCTTTGTTCCTTAATCACAGATGTCCCTTAGCTATGGGTTGTACACACTGCTGTGTTCCTTAGTCACAGGTGTCCCTTATCTATGTGTAGTAAACACTGCTCTGTATTTAGTCACAGGTGTCCCATAACTATGGTTAGTACAGACTGTTGTGTTCCTTAGTCACAGATATCCCTTAGCTTTGGGTACTAAAGTGCTCTGTTCCTTAGTCACCAACGTCTCTTAGCTCTGGGCAGTGCACACTGTTCTGTTCCTTAGTCGCAGGTGTCCCTTAGCTATTGATAGTGCACACTGCTCTGTTCCTTAGTCACAGATGTCCCTTAGCTATTGGTAGTGCACACTGCTCTGTTCCTTAGTCGTAGGTATCCCTTAGCTATGGGTAGTACACAGTGCTCTGTTCCTTAGTCACAGATGTCCCTTAGCTATTGGTAGTACAGAGCTCTGTTCCTTAGTCACAGATGTCCCTTAGCTATGAGTAGTACAGTGCTTTGTTCCTTAGTCCCATGTGTTGCTTAGCTATGGATAGTACACTGTTGTGTTCCTTAGTCACAGATGTCCCTTAGCTGTGGGTAGTACACACTGCTGTTTCCTTTGTCACAAATGTCCCTTAGCCATGGGCAGTACACACTGCTCCATTCCTTTATCACAGATGTTACTTAGCTAAGGATATAATTGACTGTTCTGTTCCTTAAACAAAGATGTTACTTAGCTATGGGTAGTACTCACCACTCTGTTCCATAGTCACAGATGCTCCTTAGCTTTGTGTAGTACAAATTGCTCTGTTCCTTAGTTAAAGATGCCCCTTAGTGATGGGTGGCATGCACTGCTTTGTTCCTTAGTCACAGATGTCCCTTAGCTATGGGTAGTACACACATCTCTATTCCTTCATCACAGATGTCACTTAGCTAAGGGTATAACAGACTATTCTGTTCCTTAGACACAGATGTTACTTAGCTATGGGTAGTGCAGACCACTCTGTTCCATAGTCACAGATGCTCCTTTGCTTTGGGTAGTATAAACTGCTCTGTTCTTTAGTCACATTACACAAATGCTGAAGACCTTGAATTTTCCTTATGAGGAGCATTTGTGATCTCTCAAATTGCTGCAAGTGCTTTGAATGGTACATACCTAAAGGGGCATTGTGCTAAATTATTGACATGATGAGGGAAGACTACATGGATATTATAACTTCTTTTTTTCTGTATGCAATGCCTTTACTTATGTGATGAGGAATATAGAATGAATAAAAAACCACAAAAGTTACAAACACCCAAAAATCAGTTTAATACGAAGACTTAGCGCTTCAGCTACACAATAGCCTTCCAAGACTAACAAACACTGCAAAGTCATTGCTTTATATAGTACATTCAATGAATCAATCAACATTTAATTACCTAATAATGAACCTCCAGTTACACTCTTCATTTAAACCATTTGTTTCCAAAGTATTATACTTCAGAAGAAATAATGATGTTATTCGTGTTTCACTGTTGCAGTCATCACACTTGGGTTATCCTGCCAGGGGTAGCCCTCAGTCGGACCGAATACCGGAGGCTTAGTATTTCTGCATCAGTTGCTGTCGATCTAGGACTGACGTTAGGTCATCAGTGGTATAACAACAGGCAGCTGATGCCATTACGTCAATCTTTCTTGGTATAACAACAGGCAGCCAATGCCATTACGTCAGTCTTTCTTGGTATAACAACAGGCAGCCAACGCCATTACATCAGTCTTTCTTGGTATAACAACAGGCAGCCGATGCCATTACGTCAGTCTTTCTTTGTATAACAACAGGCAGCCAACGTCATTACATCAGTCTTTCTTGGTATAACAACAGGCAGCCGATGCCATTACGTCAGTCTTTCTTGGTAAAACAACAGGCAGCTGATGCCATTACATCAGTCTTTCTTGGTATAACAAGAGGCAGCTGATGCCATTACATCAGTCTTTCTTGGTATAACAACAGGCAGCCGAAGCCATTACGTCAGTCTTTCTTGCCGAGGAGCCCGAAGCAGAAGCAGTTCGCATGAGTGCTGGTCGGCTGCTACCTGAGTTTTCGTTTCCGAAATTGAAGCTGAAGTCTTCTAAAGCTAAGTACCCCATTGGGGATCCTTTTTCTTGCTCTAACCAGTCAGAAAAAGTTAACTGTGGAAAACAAATACCACACCGAGATTTCCATTCTTACTGCATCACCTGTTTAGGCCCAGACTACGATGTCCCTTGCTGTCAGTTTTGTGTTTTGTTCAACGCCAGAACTATACATCATCGGGCCCTTATCGTAGCTAAATACTTTCGCTCTCGATCTCCATATTCTGAAATGGCTTTGGTAAGCCATCCGACTACCGATCTTCTGACAAACGTAAGGATAAAGACTGAGACAGACCACACAGGTCCAAAACTGCCAACGACGCTTCCATTAGGCTAGTCACTAGTTCACCAGTACTCAGTGAGGCACTTTCACAGCCCCTGATGTCTGCTTCTATGGATTCACAGGCCGCTACCAAGACCCGTTTGGAGTCTGGTATGCCACGAGACTCTTCTTTGACTATAGAACCTGCGGATGTCTCTACCTTGGATGGGTCCGGAGCCGCTGTGCAGCCACCAGCTTCTGAGGAAGTTCTTCGCACTACCGATATTTGACACAAATCAACAACTTCTTTGTCATCTTCAGTTCTTTCTAAAACTATTGAGTTTCTAAGGCCCAGAGTACTAACTATGCCTAAAAACTGATGACCCAACCTCAAGCGCCTGCTTCCATGCCTCAATCTCAAATGCTTAAAATGGTGGAAGATCTTATCATGCTGATTAGGGGAAGCCAGCCTACCCCTGCTAAAAGGAAAAGAGACTTGTACCCAGCAGCTTTGTCTGACCAAGAGTTCAACAACTATGAGGTTTCTAATTATGAAGACATGGCCTTATCTGCTTATGAGGATTCAGATGCAGAGGAATCCATTCCATCTGCCTCTCCTCCAGAGGATTTTTCTTTTGGTGAAACCCTACATTCCTTTAGACAGCATTTCCATTGGGAATGCCAGGATTATCCTCAGTCCAAAAAGCGACTCAGGGAATTTTGATTTACCACAACACATACCCTTAGCTATTCCTCCTGTTCTGGATGTTGTGGATGATGTTTTTATGGAATCCAGTCTAACTCCTGATACTCTACCTCCTGCTCCCTGGAAACCTGACAGGTACTACAGAGTCCATGACTCACACAAATTTCTTTTCAAAAATCCTACTGCTGACCGAAAGGTCATCTCCCAAGGACCTAAAGGAATAAAAGCAGCCACAGCTAAGAATCCCACCCCTTCAGACAGGGATTCCAGAGCTTTAGACAGATGGAGTAAAAAAGTATACACCTCTACAACTCTTGCCATTAGAGCATTAAATTGTCAGTTCAACATGCTGAAATACCAGCAACATACTATGGAAGTTAGTAAACAAAAATTATCTACCTTCCCTTACTTTGCAGGAAATAAAGAATTACAGGAGCTTATGCATTCTGCAAGCCAAGTTAGTAAGCATACCCTGCAATGTGGGTTTTACACCCTAGAAGCATTTTGCAAGGCAGTAGTCACAGGTTCTGTACTTAGAAGGCATGCTTGGCTTAAGGAACAGACCTTGCCAGACCATGTCAAATCAAAATTATTGGATGCACCACTGAACAAAGACAGTCTGTTTGACACAAAAGCAGAAGAAGTTTTAAAAAAGATGGAAGAAAAAGCTAAGTCTATGCAGACAGTTAAAGACTTTTTACAAGTCTAGCCTCCAAGATTCAGTAGACATTGCTCCTCAAAACATCGGTCCTTTCCAGCCCTTTCATAGCCACCTCAGACTAGACCTAGGGAAAGCAGACCCCCCCAGACAGCAGTCTCAGGGTATGCAGAGATCTAAGCAATGGAGTACCTCCACTTCTAAAACAGGGAGTGCTAAGCCTCCCCCTTATGGAAATAATTTACAATGACTTCTCACCTCCATCTCTCTGCCCATCTGATTGTGCCTCTAGGAGGAAAACTTGCCTCCCATGCAAAAAACTGGGCCTCCATCACCAACAATTGATGGGTCCTCAGCATAGGTTTCCAGGGGTACAAATTTTATTTCCACACACTGCCAATCCCAAATGGGTTCCCAGATCTTCCTCCAAACCTGTTGGCAGAGGCACAAAACCAAGTTCATTCCCTGCTCTCCATGAGGGCAATTCAACCTGTTCCTGCAGAACAGGTAGGCCAAAGTTTCTATTCCATACTTTTCCTGCTACCCAAAAAAGAGGGCACCTGGTACCCAATCTTAGCTCTATCCATTCTAAACACCTTCCTGGTGGTACCAAAATTCAAAAAGCTCACCCTGCAGCAGCTTCTCCATATGCTGTCCAAAGATGCCTGGTTAGCCACCCTAGACCTAAAAGAGGCCTATCTGCATATCCCAATCTTGCAGGAAATATCTACATTTCAGGGCAGGATCTATGCATTATTAGTTCTCTGAACTTCCTTTTGGCTTATCCACTGCTCTCAGAAGTTTCACAAAATGTCTGGCTCCAGCCATTGCTTATTTTAGACAAAGAAATATTCAGATTTACCCATACTTGGATGACTGCCTGATTCAGGCAGACAGTCAGGAAAAGCTGTTGCAGCACCTGACATTTGTAAAGGACCTACTAACCTCACTGGGGTACAGTATCAACAAAAATAAATCCAAACTAGTCCCCAGTCAAAAAAATGGTATTCCTGGGAGGAAGCCTGGACAAAACATCCCAGATAGCATTCCTTACTCCAGAAAAACAAGCCTATCTGACAGGCTATTTCTCTCAACTGTCCACCAGATCCAAGTTATCCGCAAGAAAACTCCTGCAAGCTCTAGGGTTCATGGCCTCCTGCATTCTACTAATTCCATATGCCAGACTGCATATGAGGAAACTTCAGTGGTACTTAAAAAGCCTTTGGTGTCAACATTATCAGGACCTGGAAACAATTATACCTATGATACATTGTCTAAGGAAGGATTTTCTTTATTGGGCAGCAACATGCAACCACAACAAGGGGCTTCCCTTTTCACAACCCACCCCACCCAGACCCTAAACACAGATACATCAGACTATGCCTGGGGTGCACACCTGGACGGCAGATGCTTTCAGGGGCACTGGAGCCCAAATCAAATTCATCTGCACATCAACCAAAAAGAGATGCTAGCTGTTCAGCATGCTCTGACAGCTTTCAGATCCCTACTCTCTCTGAGGCGTCTACTAATCAAAACCAGCAACACCACAGTGATGTGGTACATAAACAAGCAGGGGGGAACCCACTCTTACCCACTCTGCAGGCTAGCCAAGACCCTTTGGAACACAGCCTCAGCCATGCATATTCACCTGCTAACTCAATTCCTGCCAGGCAGCCAAAACTCTCTGGCAGACAACTTAAGCAGAAATCTCCTAGACCCACATGAGTGGCAATTAAACCAAAACACCTTCAGTCTTGTGACCCAGAAATGGGGTACCTCAAAGGTGGACCTATTTGCCTCCCCCCACAACCACCAGCTCAGCAAATTCTGCACCAGGGAACCTCACAGCAAGGCCTGGAAAGTGGATGCCCTATCCTTCCAATGGGTAAACCTCTTGATCTATGCATTTCCCCCGCTACCTCTTCTTACAAGGGTATTACTCAAAATAAGGGAGGAAAGACCAAGGGCAATCCCGATTGCCCCAGACTGGCCACATCAACACTGGTACCCACTACTGCGCAGTCTGTCACCGTTGCCTCCATGGCACCTCCCTCAGATTCAAACTCCCCTGACTCAGCAGGAGGTAGAGTTCTTGCATCCACAATTGCAGACCCTAAACCTGGCAGCCTGGCTAATTCCTTGACTTCTCCTCCAGTGGCCAGCCTAAGCAAGCAAGTCCTGGATGTTATACATGAAGCCAGATGACCTAGCTCTAGAAAATCCAATGCTGACAAGTGGAAAAGGTATTGTTCCTGGATCCAGACTAAAGGAGCTGACCCAGCACAGCCCTCCTTACCTCTCATCCTAGATTACCTAGCAGACTTACTCCACAAGCGACTGTCCTTTTCTTCCATTAAAATCCATGCCTCTGTCATCTCTGCACATTACAGCACTGAGCCACCTCTCTTTTCACACCCTCTCATCAAGCAGTTCCTGAGAGGGGCTAACAATTTAAGGCCACCAAGAAGAGCCCTACCCCTGCCTGGGACCATAACTTTGCGTTGGAAAAGTTCATGCTACCCCCTCCCCCTTTGAGCCTGCAGCTTCAGCAAAGTTAAAATTCCTTTCTTGGAAAACAGCCTTGCTTCTGGCCATCATTTCAGCTAGAAGAGTGTCTGAGCTACAAGCACTTATGGCTGTGGAACCCTTCATCATTTTTCATGCTGACAGGGTCTCCCTCAGGACTAACCCAACATTCATGCCTAAAGTGGTATCCAGTGTGGCTCTCAACCAATCTATTCATTTTGCCCACCTTTTTCCTTAAACCTCAAAATAAGGGGAAAAGGATCCTGCACTCTTTAGATGTGCACAGACAGCTCAGATTCTACTTGGATAGGACTAAGCCCTTTAGGAAATGCAACCAGTTAATAGTCAGCTTTGCACCAGGACAGAGGAAAAAGCCATATCAAAAGAAACCATTTCCAAATGGATAGCACACTGTATCCATTTCTGTTACAAACACCATGGGAAACCACCTCCACAGGGGGTAAGAACACATTCCACTAGGGCAACTTCAACCTCTGTAGCCTTTTTCAGAGGGGTCCCTACCAGGGACATCCTGGAAGCTGCAACATGGACTTCTGTTCATACCTTCACCAAGCATTACCACCTGCCTATCTTTTCCAAATCCAGGGCAGGCTTTGCAACCACAGTCCTGCAGGGCATACTAGCAAGCCCCAACTCTTCTTGACTACCTCTAACCATTCTTCAGCTTTGGGAATCAACCCAAGTGTGATGACTGCAACAGTGAAACACAAAGAACATAGTACAGTTGTGTACACTTACCATAAATGTAGATGTTTGCGTGTATTCACTGTTGCTGTCCTGGTTTTCCATCCTCCAGCCCCCTTCTCTCTCTCTCTCTCTCTCTCTCTCTCTCTCTTCTCACTCTGTACAGGGCTATTGGTATTTACTTTCTACTGGTGGTGTTATTCCACCATAATGTAGCTCCCTACTTTGGGGCTCCTGACATTTGAGGCAAGAAAAACGGATGTAATGGTGTCGGCTGCCTGTTTTTATACCACTGACAACCTGACATCAGTCCTGGAGTGACAGCAACCATAGCAGAAATACTAAGCCTCTGGTATTCGGGCTGACTGAGGGCTACCCCTGGCAGGATAACCCAAGTGTGATGACTGCAACAGTGAAACAAGAAGAACATCATTATTTATTCTGAAGTATAATCCGGTGGCCTTTGGCTTCATCCCAGCTGAATGGAAAGTGCTTAGACTATGATTGAAAAGAGTACCCAATGGTGTTGCTAATTCTTGTTTGAGCCCATGTATGATGTATCCTGTAGCCTGTAGCCTAGGATGTTATCAGGTCCCATGGAGTTTGTGTTTTTGACCTTAGAGAGACCTGCTCTTTAGAGATACAGGGTAGAGGACAAGTGGTAGGCCTTGTGGAGGACAAGAGTTTGGAGGCCTACATCACCTGCTAGGCCCAAAACAGTCTAAAGCCATGCCTCTTTCAAAGTCGGTGTGGGATTCATATTTGTTTTTTTCAGAAGATGCACATACACACAAGAACCCACTAAGTGGGCTGGAGTGAGATTAGAACCCCTACCTATCTATTTTTGCACACTACAGGTCACAGTACTTAACGCACATGTTACAGCTCATGTCTTCTTTATGAATGACTGCAGGTGATGTAATCCTAGAGAACATAAACAAGCCCAGTGCTGAACAGCTTGGGTGGCCTGCAGAGTCACATTATTCCCTACTGTCATCTACAGCTAGTAGTCTAACAGTCAGAAAACTGTTTTGTAGCCTAGCTATGTGATAATAGCACCCGTTTTGGGCATATGTGACTGTTTGCATTTTGATGGGCAAGCCTATGGCAAAGCTGAATTAGCTCTATCACTGAGTGTGCACACAGTATAATACTTTACACACCTTGTTCAGTTGTTGATGTATGTGTGGTGAAATCCAGCAGACACAGGGAGCTGTAGTGAATGTGGGTGTTGTTGCTGCCGTAGACACAAAAATATGGCTTCACAATATATGTACTTATTCATATACTGTGCCATACATTTTCAAGGTTTCCATGTGCTGTAGTAAAGAGACATGGCAGGACTCACCACTGTCCAGATGTCTGCACCAAGTACACAGGTTTGACTCATAGTTATGTGTGTGTCACACACAATTGTGGTTTGCTGTCAAATGTGGTATCATTTACACATGATGTAAGTGAAAGCTGCCAGAACTCTGAACGTCAGATATCCCAATAGTCATCCAAGTGCAACACATGTTATTCTAAGCAATTCCACAATTTTATTAGTGGATAATCTAATGCTAAACCCTTCCTTTTGGTCCTTCATCCAACATTATGTGTTGTAGTGCAGCTTTACTCTCCATGATGTAGTTATGTAAGGTAATACAGACATAACACACACACACACAACATATATAAATATACCAATATATAACTATATAACTATACACACACACACACACATATATATATATATATATATATATATATTTAAACTAAATAGTTAAGCAGACCACAAATCCATTGCTCCTCGCAGAAAGTGTATGGGCATGGTGGCATTTTTGGCTTGTTTGTGCATTGCTAAGCAACGCACAAGTGGGCTTCGCATTGCTTACATCACAGACTTACTGTTCCAGAACTGACTCCAGTCCACACCTAGCTGTACTCCAGGCTGGGAATATGATATGATTAGAAAAACTCAAAGCTGGATTTACCTATATATTCAGGTCCATAAATGAATCTACAATTTCAACCCCTGTGTGCTGCATTCAATATTCAGCCTTCCAAATATCATATGCTTAATCGTGATATATTTATTGGTGTATTATGCTCCTGTGTGCAAATGGTAAATTTAGTCAAGTTATTTAGCAGACATGCCCCATCTGTAACACAAGTAATTAGTATACCCCATTTCAAGTCATCTGCATACAGACTGTAGAACAACTCAAATGAAAATGGTACGTGTAAAGAAAAATCTAAACATGTGTGGGTCTAGGGCAGAGGTCTGTGGGGACACCCTCACTGTAACCAAGATTTTCACTTGTCCACTTGCTGTATGATACTTGCCATGTCCTATATGTAAGACATGCAGCTGTCCGTCTTATCAAGAGTGCATCAGTACCTGATTGTTCTGATTTATTGGTCAATATTTTGTATATGGACTTGTCAAATCTCTATACATTATATCACAGCACAATTTTTCCTTCATATCTGTTATTATATTGTTATAGAGCATCATGTTACAGGTGGTTCATAGATTCATAGGTGTGTGGTAGGCTAATGGCCCCGGAGCCTTTACAAGCCTAGCCCATAGAAGTGCCCTGGCATTGTGCCGCCCAACGTTAGTTCCCAGTGCCTCTATCAAGTAGAGCCACTCAAGTGATCCCAGGTGGTGAACTTTCTATTACCCATCCACTCATCAAGATTTCTCTTGAAGAGGATCAGCGAGGTGCTCTGCCTGACATGTGTGGGAAGTTTATTCCAGAGCATGGGCAGTCTCTGGGTGAAGAATCTGTCCCTCCAGCATGTTCTGTTGATTGTGGCAATGAGTTTGAGGGCTCTGGAGCATGTTGTGTGGAGGGATTGAGATTTCTTTAGATGTAGCATTTCTAACAGAGCTGGGTCAGACATGGCTTTGTAAGTCAAGCAGAGATCGCCTCTAAGTAGGTGATATGAGACAGAGAATAACTGGAGTCTTTTGAGTCTGTCCATGTAGGACATGTGCTTAATGCCTAGGATCCTCTTTGTGAGGTTCTTCTGTCGCCCCTCCAGCTGTTGCAAGTGTGTAGTGAGGTACATGCCAAATGGGGCATTATACTTGATGATTGGTCTAATGAGTGAAGACTAGAAAGAGAGACGATGACCTCTTTCTTCCTGGATGCAAAACCCTTGGTAATGAGATGTACCACATAGAAAGACTTTCTGACCACCGTGGCAATGTGGTGGTCAAAGGAGAGGTTGCTGTCAACCTGCATCACCATATCTCTTATAACGCCTTCAGTGTAGTGGGCTCCCATCGATGTGGTCATTAGTGGGAACTGACCTTTTACCAAAGGGGATGATTACGCATTTTTTGGTATTAAGCTTAATGCCATGATTTTGACACCAGTCATTGGTCTCAATAAGGCCTTCCTGTAGGATATCTGCATTGCTTGGGGAGTTAATAATGGTTCCCAGCTTGCAGCCTTCTGTGAACTTGGTCAGCCAGTGTCCCCTTGTGTTGGCCTGGACTTCTGAGAAGTAGATGCCAAACAGGAGAGGACCCAGGACTAATCCCTGTGGGACTCCACTCGTGACTGGTCAGCAGTCTGACTTGGAGTCCACTACTTTCACACTGTGTGTTCTATCTGTGGGCCAGTTTGCAACCCACCTAGTGATATAGGGGTTGATACCTAGTTTGGTGAGTTTATCAATAATTCCCGAGTGAGGAATGATATCAAAGGACTTGGCCAGATCAAGGTAGGCAGTATGCACTGCCTTACCTTCATCCACAGCCCTGGTGACTGACTCAAAGAAGTCAACCAGGTTGAGCAGGCATGATCTCTCTTTCACAAAGCCAAATTGAGTGGGATCCAGAGTTTTGAGATTTCCTATATCTTTGTTAATCAGGTCCATGATGATGTGGTCCATAGCTTTACATATCAGACTTGTCAGGCTAATGGGCCATAATTCCCAGGGTCTGTAGTCACTCCCCCTTTATGGAGAGGGATGACTGTACCAGTGTTCTATTCATTAGGGACAGAGCCTGAGGTGAGGCTGTGACTAAACAGGGCACACAAATGTGGTGTCAGTTTGCTTTGTAGTTCATGTAGAACACAGTCAGGGATATTACCGGGTCCCATGGAATCTGTATTCTTGGACTTGGACAATGCAGCTTTAACCTGTGCTGCAGTAATTCTGGGTGCCTGGCATTCTTCTGGTATTGTGATTTGTCCTTTAGAGGGGGAGAGAGGGGTAAAGTTGACATTGAATCTGTCGACCAGTATGTTGGCGATATATGTTGGCTGAGTATAGGAGGTACCGTTGTGCAGTATCTCAGAGCAAATCTGGGTATTGCCATGGAGGTTCTTGATATAGCTATAGAAGGCTATGTGATTATTTTTGGTGTCTGTTGCAATTCTGCCTTCATAGCTGGCTTTAGAGGATTTGATGAGGGATCTCAACTTTTTGTTGAGGCTAATAAGGGAGTTTTTCCAGTCTTGGGACTTTTTCCTTCTGTTGTAGAGTTTATTAATTGCAGGGGACCACCAGATTGGCTTCCTTTTTTTGGAGGAGAGCGTCTTGATTCTGTTGGGTATGGCTAGTTCCATGAATTTGTCTACATATTCGTACAGTGCATTGGTCTATTTTCAACATCTGCATGCTGATATATGGTTTCAAGTCCCAACCTTTACAATTCTGATACTGACTAATCCAATATTACCTAAGACTTTTTAAATAGGTCTTGGATATGCAGAGCAGATGCAAATGTGTAATTGATATGTGAAATAGGTTAATACTAGTACATCACACACATACACACACACACACACACACACACACACACACACACACACACACACACACACACACACACACACACACACACACACACACACACACACACACAGTCACAGTCTGTAAAATAATACTTATTACTCCTTAACATGCAAAGTATCTGGATAACATACACACAGTCACAGTCTGTAAAATAATACTTATTACCCCTTAACATGCAAAGTATCTGGATACTTCAGGATTAGAGCCCTGAACACCATCACACAAGCTACCTGCCTCTGTCCTTACAGCTGAGTGCTCCTCCAGGCGTCTTCTGCAGTTAACTCCTACTGCTCCTCTAGGCGTCAAATATTGATTGTTCATATTTCTAGTAATAATTCCAAAACCATGTTACATACAAGGTACCAGGATATTTTATCTTGAAGCATATGTGATGGCAAACAACTGTATTGATATTTCACCTCTCTCAATGAGTATTTTCTAGAACTGTAAGGTGATAACTTCATTTTTTAAAGGCTTAAGCTACGCCCACTGGAAGTTAAAGGCACACACCCAAAAGAGCTGTACCGGAGGGAATGAGTTAAGACACAGAGGCTGCTTGAGAGACAGGGGATCATTCATGACACATCACCTGCATAAATATGTACTTTGCTATTCTCAGTTAACTAACAAAAAATGCATACATTCAGATTGTACGTCACTGCGCTGATGCTATGAGGCATACTAACTGTGTGACAAGCTCATACAGCACAGATGATTTATTGTTATAGCACTGACAGGAGGACACTGCTGTTTTGAGGGGTGGAGGAACAAAAGTCCATGTTCTGCTAGGACACACACCAGATAACATTTAACCTCACTTTCTAATATGTCCCTTGAATGATTTACCAGTAATCTTTTGGAGTAGGACTGCATGAATATTCCATGCATGAGGCCTACTGAATACAAATGGTGACATGTTAGTTAAATGGGTGTCTGTAGTCCCATGTAGGTGTAATTTTTGTCCAAATAGCCCAGTATAGTTGACTTCATAACGTACCTGATCAATAGCTGCAATGACAGAACATAACAATCCACTATACTACTGTGCAGGTATGGAGTTAGCTTGCAAGTGCAGCAGTTGACACAACTGTAGTTCAGGGCTGACTCTGATGCAAGCAGTACACAGCCAATACATGGATAGGTAAAGGATGCATGATTTGGCTGGCATCAGTTTTCATATCTGTGAATAGGAGTAAGGTGTTAGTCCCTAGGTCCCTAGGTTCTCAGTGAATGTGCTATGTGTTGTTCCTTAGCCAAAGCCAGGGCATACTGAGCATGCATATTACAGCAACGTTGAATAACGTAGTATTATTATACTTATTATACGTTATATATAAGTTATAATAAGCATACGTCTTCTTACAGGGGCATCAGCAGGGGGTTCCTTCTCTTACAGGGGCATCAGCAGGGGGTTCTTTCTCTTACAGGGGCATCAGCAGGGGGTTCCTTCTCTGAGTCCTTCTGTGACTGTGGCTGTGGTGACCTAGGCACTGGTGGGGGTTGTGTATCCCTTCCCCTTGCTGATCCTGCTGCAGCTATTTCTGCAGGATAAGATTGTGGAGCATAGCACATACTGTGAATATTTGTGCACATGTGCGAGGAATATACTGCAAGGCTCAATGAGATATATTGAGGCACCGGAACTGTGACTTCAGAAGCCCAAATACACACTCTATGATGTTCCTAGTTTGTGCTTATGCCTTATTATAGTGTTCCTTTGTGGGTTTGTGTGTATTTCTGATGGGTTTCGCCAACCACGGTTCAATGGCGTAGCCAGCATCCCCCAGTAAATGGCCCTGTGGGATGTCCCCCTAGCAAACATCTGGTACAGCTGTGATGTGTGCCGGATATGGGAGTTGTGATAACTGCCAGGGTTAGCAGCACACATATTCATGATAATCACCTGGACATTGCACACAACATGGCAGTTGATGGAGTGGTATCCCTTGCAGTTAATATAGATTCTACCCTGCTCACCAGGAGGTGCCTTGATGTGTACATGAGTGCAGTTTATGGCACCCAGTACTTCAGGGTAGTGTGCTACATGGTAGAAGTGTTGCATATTACTGGCCCTCATCTCAAGGTCAAGGGGAAAAGGTATGTGCTCACTGGCATGTGGGAGCTTAGCATACAGAAATTGGTAGAGTATCTTGGATGCAGATGCCTGTGAGATCCCTATCATGTCTCCAGCTGGCCTTTGAAAAGTACCTGTAGCTAGTATCCGAAGGCCTACTCATACCTTAGTTTCCACTGGGATGGGTTCCCCTCTCTTAGCTCTGACTCTAAGTTGAGGGCGACAGAGCTCACTGAGTTCTTGTAGAATGTCCCTATCCACCCTGTAGTGCTCTACAATCTTCAGCTCATGTAGCTCCTGGAAGGTTACCCTGGACCTGAAAACTCTTCTCCTTCTCAGTCTAGGCCTATTGTCATCACTGACTTCAGCCTTTAATACATACATATGTAGAATAGCTGCAGCAGCCCATAGCATTATCTCAGTTAAAATTTCTAAGTCTTTACTCCAATGGTTCAGAGTACTGGGGAAAATCTGAATGTGGAGTGCGTGCATACTTTTTACAGTTGTGGTGTAGGTCCACCATGTGGGATTGGCTAATTATGATGCAGTTCACCTGCCTAGGATGTAATTGACATGATTTAAAGGTGCTATTTCATTTTGCAACGCAGGGCATATCTGGTTTTAATTGACAGATACCTATGTCATCACTGTCACATGGATAGTCTGTCCACGTGAACATGTTAAGCTATGTGGTGCACTATGCAACCATACATGCTGTGCACTAAAATGCCTATAAGTAGCAGGACACACACCCCCTGATGTCATCTACATTCAGTGAGAATGTCAAAACCATCTAGCAGCCTACACTAAGTAGATATGTGGACACAGTTGGTCCTTTTATCAGTTCAACAAATGCACCTAATTTGCGTACATATTCATGCTGACAGCCTGTAAACTACACTGTTCTTAGCCATGTAAGCTCAGTAACATCACAAATGCACTGTTGTATGGACCCAATGCAAGGTCCTACAACACATTTGTGAAAACTACATTATAGGTGTTATTTTCAATTTTTTTTCTGTTAAGCATGTTTGCGCAATGTGGTGCATAGCACAAACGTGAAAATTAGTAAAAAAAAATATAAATGTTACATATTCCCGTCCTTTTCTTCAGACATCCATGATGTATGTTTAGCACATTCATGTATGTGATATAATGCCGAGACACATACATGAAAAAAAGTCATGTAGGCTTTACTGAATTCCCCCTTATAATTTATATAGCATATATCATGGACAGAAGTAGGTTGAAAAATAAAAAGATAACTGGGTGCACAAGACCCAGGATACAAAGTGCCCAATCCTGTTAGGAGCCCTAGTGCCAGGACTGGAAAAAATGACAGTGCAGACTCCTCAAGACATGGAAACATTCCTGCAATGGGGTTAGGCCAGGCCCAGTGGTAGGATGACCCCTTGTTGTAGAAGGAGGTAGTACGTCAGAAAAATCATAACAACTGATTGACCAAAAAAGAGCCATAAAGATGATAGAAAATGCTGCTGAGGATAAGAAGAAAATTATTTATTGTTACTACTTGACATAGGAATGGGATCCATTCCTATCATGGTATTAGAAACCCAAAATACTTGGAGAAATTAGAAAGAGAGTGTTAAGTCGTACATTACTTTAAGAATGAAGACAGATATAGTTCTTTCTCTCTTTCAGTGGCTTTTATTAACTACAGTACACACGTGCGGGAGCCTCATGGAAAGCACCAGGGAGACTCCCAGAACAAAGGAATAAACAAGCTTATATACTGGTGATATTGCTGTCAGTACAAAAATATAAAACTGAACCAATTAGATCATTACACAGGGCAATTAACCAATCAAAGGTTTACCCATAAACATAAGACAATTCACATCATCATATTTCTAGGCAGAAGAGAAAATCGGATATACTTCCATAAAAGGCACATTTCCTGCTTTCAGGCAGACTCTTGTTTGTTCAGTATTTTTCCATTATTCACAGTTCAGCGTTCACAGCACTCAGTGCATTACAGTTTATGCAAACTGTCACATACCCAATTCCCTTGAAACACATGCTTTGGCTATTCATATTCTACAAGAGAAACAAATTCAAATAAAAAGTTCAAATAAATAGGACTTGCTGGAGGGATAGATTCCTGTCCCAGAGACTTCCCATGCTTTGGAACAAGATTCCAATCTACATTAGGCAGAGGTCCTCATTAACCCTCTTCAAGAGAAACCTTGACGAGTGGATGAGAAACAGAAAGTTTACCCCGGGGGGGGGGGTCACTTTAGTGGCTCCCCCGGGGATCACTTCAGTGGCTTTTCTGGACAGAGGTACAGGGAACTAATCTAAGGGGTGGCAAAAGCCAACACATTCTGGCTAGGCTTATAAATGCCTTCGGACAGATAGCCTAGTAGCTACCTATGAACCTATAAATATTTTTAATATTCTTTTAATTAAACTGAACAATTTCAAATATTTCTAATTTAAAACCCATACGGTCATCCAGGTGTCCCATCATTGACCCTCATGGATGCAATCTGTATTTAATACAAAACTCTGGCAAACGAATAATGGATATTAATTTCATTAAATCCAGCCAACCTGTTTCTTTTCAAATGTATAACTCTTAGTACAGCAGATGCAGATAAATTGAGACTCTCATCAGCTACACATGCTGCTTTGCAACTATTGTTTGCTTTGTTTGCTTGGATGTTGCTCAGTGTTGTTTATGTCCTTTTGTGTGAAGGCAGAAGTACTCATTCTGCTGTACTGAAATATTTTTAGCTTTTGATAGCTTTTCATTTTGACTCTGTTGCACTTTAAAACCTAGACGGTCAGCCATTTTGTATATATGTTTGAACAGCAATTCTGCATTTTCCTTGGTGCTTACTTCCTCATCAACTCCTCACTTGTTGGTCTTGAGACCATTTATTCCTCCATCACTGTTTCTAGGGACCTGATTCCAAAAGAAAGTTCCGGACCATGCAGCATGCTGAAGGAAGAAGTCAACACACCAGTGATGGATGACATTTCATAATGTATGCTAAAACAAGACAGGAGCACTAAGCCCAACTTAAATGTGACACAGTAGTTAGTCAACACCTTTTGGAAGACATTCAGCAGAGGCCATATGTTCTTTATCTTAATGCCATAAATTCCATTTATTCCTAGGAAATCCTGCAGAATCTGCAATCCTTACTAAAAAATGCATCTGGCATTTAATGCACTACAGTCGGCTGGGTTACTGCAAGCCACACTAGAGAATGATCTGAAATTGTGTCTCAGATGGCAGCCAGGCTACATTTACACCAGTTCTCTGACCAGGATATAATAGATAGATGGATATACAAGTTATAGGGAAAGCTGGTGAAGGCTGTATGCAGGACATGTGCTCCCCATATGTGTACCCTACATGCATGCTCATAGTCTGCGGGGTAACCCAGTACTGATAGAAATGAAAATGTGCCTGCATCTAGGTAAACTGGCCTCAGGGACACTTCAGAGGCATATGCAAGATACCACAGGAGTGTTCTAGACAGCTACCAGTTCCATCCTCTCACAATTCCTGCCAGTAATGTGCACAAAGGTGGATAAATATATCCACTTCTGAGCAACACCCAAGGAAAAAAGAACTGGTATGCAACAGTTCTATGCCATAGCTAACTTTCTCCATGTTCTTTGTGCAATAGACCACATCCACATCCCAATTAAAACCCCATCTATTCAGGATGCAGAATGGCAAATAGAAACAGGTGGCCATCGCTCAGTTGTCAGATGGTGTGTTTGGCAGATGGCATGATTACTGATATCATGGCAACACACCCTAGTAGTGTGCATAGTACTGCAATATGGAGGGAAAGCATACTGCAGGCTAATTTAAACATGGTGAAATTCCAGAGGGGCTACTATTTGGTAAGTTCAGGACCACAGCTATGATGTAATCAGATGCTAGACTAGTCAACAGTAAGCATGAGGACTAAATATGTGTTTTCTTCATCCTACAAACAGGTGACTGTGGTTATTCACTGAAGTATTGGCTAATGACATACAGAGCCCCATCAACCCCTGCCAAAAATGCATATGAGAGAGCACACACTGTGACATAAAACACCACTGAGCTTGTGTTTGGAATGCTGAAAGCAAGATTTCTGGACACATCCAAGGGTCCACTCCAATACACGTCAAAAAAGGCATCACAGATGGTCACTGTGTGTGCCTTGCGATACAATATGATAGCAAAACATGAGAAGGAAACTGCATGGGCGATGGAGGATGTGAGCATATGTGCATGCTCAGGCAACATGTCAGCATCTGACACATGCCTTGAAGTCATGTCAAGCCACACATACAAAGGTACACAGAGAAATAGTGAGATTTACATGTTGCCCCACAACAGCAGCACACAGCATGACTAATGGAAAGAAACCATTAGCTGCCTACAGTGAATATTATATACAACAGGAGCATGGTTTATACTAATAAAAACATATCCACAACACACAGCAAGAAACACATCTTGATGTATAAAGAGGAAACATCTCTCTGCAAGGTACCTCACCACAGAAGGTGCCATTGCACAGGTAGGGTATCATCATACAGATAACTCACATGGGAAAGTAGCCATAAAACAAGCAGTGCCACAAGACATCTAGGCCCACACAGTGTATGGGAATGTATCAGTACAAACATAAATGAAAAGCAGAGGTCATACCCTAACACTGCTGCATCACACATAGCATTCTGTAACAGTCTGCTACAACACAGTAAACAGCATACAGCAGCTTGAGTCATTACAAACATCCCAAGGACTGATCAAAAAGAAAACAAACACAAGCAGGCGTCATGTCACACATCTGACATGGAATGTCACACAGAAGGCAGCACATTGATGCACAGGTTAGCTATAATGTGACACTGTTAGGGGTAAGAATATGCTCAAATATGCAGACCAGCAATGACAGTGAGTACACAAGAGACAGACTAAGAACACTGCATCAATGGGCCCAGACAATATCCCAGCATGCCTACTAAATAGCAATAAACATGACCTATTGAGGCCTCTGGAATTACTATTTAACTGTAGCCTCCAAAAAGGCTTTGTGCCTCATGAATGGAGAAAGGCAATAGACATTCCTCTGCACAAAGGTGGGCCATCTACAGACCCATAAGTCTCACTAGTGTTGTATGTAAAGCCATGGAAAGAATTATCATGGAGATGATCGATAGAGGTATAGTAAACCTCCAGACAGTGGACCCAACCCACTTTGGTTTCATCAAGGGAAGATCATGCCTACTCAACCTGGTGGACTTCTTTGAAAAGGTCACCAAAGCAATGGATAAGGGCAAAATCATTCACACTGCCTACCTTGACCTGGCCAAAGCATTTGACACAATACCTCACTCGGGCAGGGCATTGTTGACAAACTCAAGAAGTTAGGTACAAACCTGTATGTCACCCGGTGGATAGCCAACTGGCTCATAGACAGAATCCAGGAAGTCAGAATTGGGGAGTCCACCTCTACAAACAGGTCAGTCACAAGTGGAGTCCCTCAGGGATCAGTCCTTTGACTGCTCGTTTTTGGCATTTATTTCTCAGAAGTCAAGGCCAATGTCAGTGGTCTCTGGCTGACTAAATTTGTAGATGATTGCAAATTAGGAGCGTTCATTGATTCTCACACTGACACAAATGTTCTCCATGAGGGACTTACACAGACAAACAACTGGTGTCAGAGCCATGGACTAAAACTAAATGCCAAGAAATGCATAATAGTTACCAGGAATGGATGACTTCCCAAAGGATACTATCATATTGATAACATGCCCCTTAGAGTTGACCCAGTAGTCAAGGACTTAGGGACTCACATAGATAGTAATCTAGCATTTGACTGTCACGTGTCTACAGTGGTGAGGAAATCATTCTATATTGCACAACTTATAAACAAAGGTATGGCATCTATGTCCAAGGAAGTCATTGCTCCACTGTATTCGGCATTCATCAGACTTATCAGAGTACAATGCCCATTCCCTGTAAAAAAAATTGTTGTTCCAATCCAAAACGCAAAACACACAAACACTGCAAACTATTTCTAATGTGGGGGGCTTCACCCCCCAGATTCCCCCCACATACCCCCTAGTTAAATATACCAACTCCGAGATTGCACCACAGTGGAGGAAATAGCAAAGCAACAGAAACGGCCCACCGAATTCTTCCCCTGGGAAAGAATTTGATGTTCCGCGGCTTCGATATTTTCAGTCTTCGGACTTTCAAGTTCGAGGTTTTGATGTTCGAACTTATCAGTGATCGAACTTTTGATATACACCCATCTGTACTAGCATATACCAATATCTGTACTACATGTACCAATACCTGTACTAGCATATACCAATATCTGTACTACATATACCAATATCTGTACTAGCATATACCATTAGTGTTTTGTTTTATCTATGTTAACATTAAATTTTTGTAGAGTATGCATTTTTGCTCATATCCATTGTTGTACCCTACTAGTTTTGCATATTAAAAACACTGCGAATCTTGTGAGTCCCTCCTTGAGGACTACATTGTACATACTTTGAATATACGCTTGTCTCATAAGTGCTTTGTATATCTATGTAACTGGAGCTTTTTTCCCCGGGCCTCCACTGAAAATGGACATGTATCCAGTCAGACTATCCCAGTCAACAAATGTAAACTAAAATAAATAAATGACAAATAAGTACTACATATCACAACTTAAAGCTAGTCACCTAGGTCATATAAATTATCTGAAAAACCCTGTGGCATCAGTCATTTGAAAAACCACATACAGATAGATTACTCCATGGTCAACACAGCAATCATCATTGCCACATGGTTATATGGCACAATAGGACATATGCTGGATCAGCAGTCAGGGTGCCCATGCTGACAGCTCATACTGCTGTCCTGGCTACCCCACCATGTCCAGAAATACTCAGCCCACAGTGCTGTACTGAAGAGCTGAATGTAGTGACACTAGCATTGTGGGACACAGTATGAGTAGGATGGTGTCACTAGCATTGTGGGACACAGCGTGGGTAGGATGGTGACACTAGCATTGTGGGACACAGTGTGGGTAGGATGGTGTCACTAGCATTGTGGGGCACACTGTGGGTAGGATGGTGACACTAGCACTGTGGGATACAGTGTGGGTAGGATGGTGACACTAGTATTGTGGGACACAGTGCGGGTAGGATGGTGTCACTAGCATTGTGGGGCACACTGTGGGTAAGATGGTGACACTAGCACTGTGGGACACAGTGTAGGTAGGATACTGTCAGTAGCACTGGGGACACAGTGTGGGTAAGATGGTGACACTAGCATTGTGGGACAAAATGTGGGTAGGATGGTGTTACTAGCATTGTGGGGCACACTGTGGGTAGGATGGTGACACTAACATTGTGGCACACAGTGTGGGTAGGATGGTTTCATTAGCATTGTGGGATATAGTGTGAGTTGGATGATGTCACTAGCATTGTGGGACACATTATAAGTAGGATGGTGACACTAGCATTGTGGGACACAGTATGGGTAGAATAGTGACACTAGCATTATGGGACACAGTGGGGGTAGGATGATGATACTAGCATTGTAGGACACAGTGTGGGTAGGATGGTGTCAGTAGCATTAGGGACACAGTGTGGGTAGGATGGTGACACTAACATTGTGGGACACAGTGTGGGTAGGATGGTGACACTAACATTGTGGGACACAGTGCAAGTAGAATGGTGAGACTAACATTGTGGGGCACAGTGCGGGTAGGATGGTGACACTAGCATTGTGGCACACAGTGTAGGTAGGATGGTGTCACTACCATTGTGGGACACAGTGTGGATAGAATGGTGACACTAGCATGTGGGACACAGTGTGGGTAGGAGCAGTACTCCCATTTACAGTCTGGACATGATTGACCAACAGCAGAGGTGCATGCATGTTGCAGCATAGAGATCGATATCCAAGGGCCATGTGTGAGTCTAATGAGTCAGGGTCTGCCTATTCCCCCTGGAAGTAATCTGCTTAGTGCAGTTAGTGCACATACCACCCAGCTGTACTATGGCACTGCTCTAGCACAGCCGCAAGACTTTCAACAGAGTGTGTAACAGATACCACACTGTTATGCTGTGCAGCCAGTGCTGCCATGACCTCCCCATGGCTGTAGCACCTGACCTTCATGTAACACATGCAGCTGCATGATCTGTCCATGTCTGCACTCCTGACCTTCATGTAACACATGCAGCTGCAAGATCCCTCTATGTCTGTGCTCCTGGCTTTCATGTAACACATGCAGCTGCATGACCTCTCCATGTCTGTGCGCCTGACCTTCATGTAACAAATGTAGCTGCATGATCTCTCCATGTCTGCACTCCTGACCTACACATAACACATGCAGCTGCATGATCTCTCTATGTCTGCACTCCTGACCTACATGAATCACATGTAGTGGCATGATCTCTCCATGTCTGCACTCCTCACCTTCATGTAACACATGCAGCTACATGACCTCCCTTGTCTGCGCTCACCTTCATGTAACACATGCAGCTGCATGAGCTCTCCATGTCTGTCCTCCTCACCTTCATGTAACACATGCAGCTGCATGACCTTCCTTGTCTGCACTCCTCACCTTCATGTAACACATGCAGCTGCATGATCTCTCCATGTTTGCACTCCTGACCTACATGTAACACATGTGGCATGATCTCTTCATATCTGTGCTCCTGACCTTCATGTAAACATGCAGCTGCATGATCTCTACGTGTATGTGTGCCTGACCTTCATGTAACACATGTAGCTGCATGATCTCTCTATGTCCCCCCCATATGAATCTATGAACCTATAACCTATGAATCAATGTCTACGCTCATGACTTTCATGTAACAAATGCAGCTGCATGACCTATCCATGTCTGTGCTCCTGACCTTCATGTAACACATGCAGCTGCATAATCTCTCCATGTCTGCACTCCTGACCTTCATGTAACACATGCAGCTGGCTTGCTATATGATGGGTGACATGAGCAAGTGCACACAGATCAGGACCATGATGTCACTATGAGTGTTCATTTGCCTATAATACTTGGTGGACACCCTCTGACACACAAGCATGCACATCAACTACATTCTCACATGTAGTCCAACAAGCAGTGTCATTCTGTCATTGGAAAGATTTATCATCATGACCAGAATCTATGTGAGACAGTGGGTCATGGTCACAATCTTTTCCTCTGTGTAATGTCCCCACATCATCATAATGGCTGGCCACATTATCCTCCCTACACCATGAACCACATTCCATTTTCTGGGTGGAACAATGAGCCCATTGCAGTGGGTTATGTGGCATGGACTGTACTATCACATTCAGACATATCCCATACCATCTCAGGAATCAGTTTATGGGCTATTGGAGGAGGTAGGTATTTGATGTGCTACAAAAAGGGACAGATGAAACATCACATACATTCACATAAGTCAAATGATGCAGCATGGTAATGAAATCTGGGTCAAATATATAACTACAATGCCAATGATGACTATGACTTACCAGGTCATTGTGGCTGTAGGTGGTTCAGGGACCCTATATAGCCATGTAATTTACATATCAAACACACATGACAGAAAATTTAAATATAACTTCTAACACCTACCTGAAATGTCCTCGTCTAACTCCACATTGAGTGGTGAGGGTTGAAATGCCACTGTCATGTGAAAAGACAGACATACATAACTCAGTATTAAGCACATGCAAGGCATCGTGTAGCATTCCACCTGAGATAAAAGACACAGCAAAGAAGGCAGACACATACCTGATGGGTGAGGATGATGCTCAGATTGCAGGTGTCCTGTGCAGGTGAGTAAGACCCCAGTAGTCATGATGGGCACAGATGTTACTATCAGTAGTGAAATGTAGCAGCCATGTAGACTGCATTACCAGGTACATCCTCCTTGGTTGGTGAGAGTACCATCCATTGTAATAAGGATTCTGTATTATAAAATGGCGAACAGAAACAACATGTGAGCATATGAGCTTACCCAATACAGTTATTATAGGTGACTCAATAGTAAGGCACACTGATGTCCCACTCATAAGGTTGAATAAGGAGAAGGTAATGGTCAGCTACCTGTCGGGAGTCAGGATACACCACATAATGCATGCACTCAGGTCACATCACAACAGGTACAGATATGATGCTGCCATTGTCCATGCTGGTGTGAACGACCTGGACTACATGAAAAGAGACATGGAGGAGCTCTCAGATCATGTAGCCCAGGAGAGCATGACCTTAGCTCTGAGTAGCATCTTACCATCACCAAGAATGATACCACAGTAAAATCAAAAAAAGTTTGACTTCAGTAATTGGCCAAGTTTCTGGTGTCATTCCAAGTGACGGCTAAGTTTCTGGTGTCATTCCAAGTGACTTCAATAATTGGCTAAGTTTCTGGTGTCATTCCAAGGGGATCCAGTATCTGTCTGCCTGGGATGACATGATCAACAGACCTTGATGCTTTGCCAGAGATGGCCTGAATCTGTCACCCCTGGGATTCCATATATTGGCTAAGGCCCTTACCACCCCTATAATGCCTTTTTTAGGCAATGTCCAGAGTACCAAATTACCACCATAACAGCTATAAGCAAATGTAATATGAGGATTATGCTACTCAATGCTAGAAGTCTCAGTTTCAAAATGTACTCTTTTGAAGTGCTCCTCAAAATGGAGAACATCAACATTTGTGCAGTAATGGAGACCTGGTTCAAGGCACCTGAAAGCACTTCTGCACTACCAGGCTATAACTCATACCACATCTGTCTGCCCCAAAATGTAGATCGAAGCCCTAAAGGCAGTGGTGTCAATATATTCCTAAAGGATATGTAGACCTCCAGGCTAGTTGCCGAACATAATACATCAAAGATTCTCCAGGTACAACTAAGACTGGGCAATTCTGCAATCCAGGTTATTGCCTGCTATAGCTCCCCCACCATGTCCCAAGAATCCCACTCCACATTCCTAAACACTCTGGAAAATATGAAGGACCAACCCAACACCCTCATACTGGGTGACTTTAACTACGCCCCATTAACTGGGAAAACTACTCCGGTACCAACACACTTGCTCAATGTTTCCTGGAATTCATCAGTTCCAATGCCCTGGACCAGCTCATTCTTACCCCCCACTAGGGGTAGCAACATCCTCGACCTGGTTATTACTAATATGGGTGATGTTGCTCTACACCAATTGTCAACTCTTCCCTAGACAGATCTGACTACAAGCTAGTCACCATGAATATCCACACTCCACCCACACCCCCCGCAAAGGAAATCACCATAAAAAACATTTCCAAAGTAAACTTTGGGCTTCTAAAACTTAGATGTCTAACTTTACATCACCCATGCAAATGGAGAATAAATGCAAGACAGCAGAATCATACTCCAGTGCACTGTACAAACACATACACAAATGCATGGAACCGACCACTCCCAATAGAACCAAGACCCTCTCTTCCAAAAAAAAGGAAGCCAATCTGGTGGCCCCTGCCATAAACAAACTCTACAACAGAAAAAAGAAACTGTTGCAGAACAAGGCAAAGTCCCAAGACTAGAAAAACTCCCTTGTCAGCCTTAACAAAAAGCAGAGATCCCTCATCAAATCCTCCAAAGCTAGCTACAAAAATAAAATTGCAACAGATACTAAAGACAACCACAAGGCCTTCTATAGTTATGTCAAAAATCTACAAGGCATTGCTCAGATCTGCTTGGGGCTACTACACAATGGTAACTCCTATAGTGAGCCAAAAGACTAAGCCAATATACAGGCTGACAGATTCAGTGCCGTTACTCCCTAAAGGGCCAAGGGCCAATCACAATACCTGAAGAATGCCAAGTACCCAATATTACAGCTGCACAGTTTAAAATTGCACTGGTCAAGGCCAAGAATATAGCTTCCATGGGACCTGACAAAATCCTGAGCTGTGTTCTGCATGAATTGCAAAATGAACTGGCACCACACCTGAGTGCCTTGTTCAATCACAGCCTCATTTCAGGCTTTGTACTTGCCAAATGGCGCACTGCTACAGTAATCCCACTCCACAAAGGGGGTGTGACTATGGACCCTGGGAACTACTGCCCCATTAGCCTGAAAAGTCTGGTATGTAAGGCTATGGAGCACATCATCATGGACCTAAGTAAGGACATAGGGAATCTCCAGACTCTATACCCCACACAGTTTGGATTTGCTAAAGGTAGATCATGTCTGCTCAACTTGGTGGACTTCTTCGAGTCTGTCACCAGAGCTGTGGACGAAGGCAAGGTAGTTCAAACAGCCTACCCTGATCTGGCCAAGGCCTTCAATACAATTCCTCACTCAGGAATCATAGATAAACTCACTAAATTAGGCATCAAACCATACGTCACAAGGTGGTGTGCAACTGGCTCATGGATAGAACTCACACAGTGAAAGTAGCGGACTCCAAGTCAGACTACCGACCAGTCATGAGAGGAGTCCCACGGGTTTGGTCTTCGGTCCTCTCCTGTTTGGCATCTACTTTTCTGAAGTCTAGGCCAAAACCATGGGACTCTAGCTGACCAATTTTGCTGGCAACTGCAAACTGGGAGCCATTGTTAGCTCCCCAAATGATGTTGACATTCTACAGAAAGGCCTCACAGACACCAGTGACTGGTGTTAGAACCATGGCCTTAAGTTCAATGCCAAAAAATGCATTGTCATTCCCTTCGGACGAACACAGTACCCATGAACTACCACATCGATGGTAGTCCACTGAACACCAAAGGTGTTATAAGATATCTGGGAACACAAGTGGATAGCAACCTATCCTTTCATAATCACATTGCCACTGTGGTCAGAAAATCCTTCTATGTGGCACATCTCATTACAAAGGGTTTTGCCTCCAGGAAGAAATATGTCATTGTCTCTATTCTTCCCTCATTAGACCAATTATGGAGTACAACACCTCATTCAGCATGTACCTCAGTAGACATATGCAACAACTAGAAAGAACACAAAAATACCTCATTAAGAGGATCCCAGGCCTTAAAAACTCACCCTATGCGGAAAGACTAAAAAAACTCCAACTTTTCTTGGTATCATATTGCCTTCTTAGAGGCGATCTCTGCTTGACCTACAAAGCCATGTCAGACCCAGCACTGCTAGATATGCTACATCTAAAGAAATCCCAATCCCACCATACCATACATGCCAGAGACCTCAACCTCATTACCACAATCAACAGAACATGCTGGAGGGACAGGTTCATAACCCAGAGACTGCCCATGCTATGGAATAGACTTCCCATACATGTCTAACAGAGCACCTCACTGGCCCTCTTCAAGAGAGATCTTGATGAGTGGATGGGAAATAGAAAATTCACCCAGGGGATCATTTCAGTGGCCCTGCTGAACAGAGGCACTGGGAAATAACGTCGGGCATCATGTCGCCAGGGAACCGTTTGGGCTAGGTTTGTAAAGGCTCCAGGGCCATTAGCCAAGTACAGTCCTATGAACCTATGAGAGTACCATCCATAGTAATGATGATTGTGTATTATAAAATGGCTCACAAAAAACAACATGTGAGTATACTCCACAGTCCCAGCAGGAGGCAGAGGCACACAACAGTTATGGAACATACAAAAAGGATAAGGAGGCACTTGACTGACATGTGTTGCTGCTGTTGAGATGTTGATGGGCCTGTGCAAAAGAAAAAGACAGCATGTTGCTGAGGGGGGTGAGATAGCAGGCTATAACACTTACGTTGTGAATCGAGTGGTGAGATAGGCTATCACACTTACATTGTGCATCAAGTGGTGAGATAACAAGCTATCACACTTACGTTGTGCATCGAGTGGTGAGATAACAGGCTATTACACTTACATTGTGCATCGAGTGGTGAGATAACAAGCTATCACACTTACATCGTGCATCGAGTGGTGAGATAACAGGCTATCACACTTACGTTGTGCATCGAGTGGTGAGATAACAGGCTATCACACGTTGTGCATCGAGTGGTGAGATAACAGGCTATCACACTTACGTTGTGCATCGAGTGGTGAGATAACAGGCTATAACACTTACATTGTGCATCGAGTGGTGAGATAACAGGCTATCACACTTACGTTGTGCATCGAGTGGTGAGATAACAGGCTATCACACTTACGTTGTGCATCGAGTGGTGAGATAACAGGCTATCACACTTACGTTGTGCATCGAGTGGTGAGATAACAGGCTATCACACTTACATTGTGCATCGAGTGGTGAGATAACAGGCTATCACACTTACGTTGTGCATCGAGTGGTGAGATAACAAGCTATCACACTTACGTTGTGCATCGAGTGGTGAGATAACAGGCTATAACACTTACGTTGTGCATCGAGTGGTGAGATAACAGGCTATAACACTTACGTTGTGCATCAAGTGGTGAGATAACAGGCTATCACACTTACGTTGTGCATCGAGTGGTGAGATAACAGGCTATCACACTTACGTTGTGCATCAAGTGGTGAGATAACAGGCTATCACACTTACGTTGTGCATCGAGTGGTGAGATAACAGGCTATCACACTTATGTTGTGCATCGAGTGGTGAGATAACAGGCTATAACACTTACGTTGTGCATCGAGTGGTGAGATAACAAGCTATCACACTTACGTTGTGCATCGAGTGGTGAGATAACAGGCTATAACACTTACGTTGTGCATCGAGTGGTGAGATAACAGGCTATCACACTTACGTTGTGCATCGAGTGGTGAGATAACAGGCTATCACACTTACGTTGTGCATCGAGTGGTGAGATAACAGGCTATAACACTTACGTTGTGCATCGAGTGGTGAGATAACAGGCTATCACACTTACGTTGTGCATCGAGTGGTGAGATAACAGGCTATAACACTTACGTTGTGCATCGAGTGGTGAGATAACAGGCTATCACACTTACATTGTGCATCGAGTGGTGAGATAACAGGCTATCACACTTACGTTGTGCATCGAGTGGTGAGATAACAAGCTATCACACTTACGTTGTGCATCGAGTGGTGAGATAACAGGCTATAACACTTACGTTGTGCATCGAGTGGTGAGATAACAGGCTATAACACTTATGTTGTGCATTCACATTAGTTGTGCTTTCATGTTCCTGGCATAGTCCTGCTGCTGTAACACAAATATAATGTTATCATAACAAGTGTTAATTAATGTCCTTCAGTGAGAATTGGTGTGCGCTGTAGTGTTTCTGGATGTTAGACTTACCTGTACATCCCGGATCATTCCTTAATACCTTCCTTGGGTATCTGAGAATCTTGGAAGGTGTCATGATGTGAGGCCAGGAACATCATTATCTGATCTACAGGTGGCAATGGTGGCCCACCTCCAGTGACATTCCTCACCTACTTGTGGCAGAGTCTGTTGGCTTCACAAAGGATCATCACAGAGCAGTGTGACTGGCAGGCCTTCTTGGATCTATTGAGACTACCCTCAGCAATGATCATGTGTGTTACATCTTTCCACTCTTGATTCATCAACACAGTATTGCCCATCCATCAAAGAACATTGCGGCCACACTGATGCAGAGCCTTGGTTAATACTGCATTATCTGTGTATGAGAAATTGTCCTTGTTTCTGCTTGACATCTGGATGACAGGGTGATCTGCACATGTCAAATTTTATATAGGGGCTCACACATTGACATGATAATGTTAAAAGCATATGTCCATTGAATTGTTTGCCTCACATTTACAATGCATAGGTATGCAAAACAGTCTGTTTCATGTATAACACTGTTATATACAGATAATCAGAATGAACATTAAAAACATGTCTGAATAGGTGATCTCACAAAGAGAATCCATGGCTTCCAACACCTGTCCTGTGTGGACAGGCTTAAATCACTATCACTCTACTTGGTATCATACAGATTGCTCAGAGATGATCTGTGTCTCGCCTACAAGGGAATATCGGACCCTGCCCTACTAGAGATGCTCCATATCCATAAATCGAACTCCTCGCACATTACCTGGTTGATAGGCCTAAATCTCATGTGCGACATCAACAAAACCTGCTGGAGAGACATGTTTGTTTCCCAGAGGCTGCCCCGTCTCTGTTTGACATGTATGGGAAGTCTATTCCAGAGTACCTCTCTGACCCTCTTCAAGCGTAACCTTGATGATTGGATGGGAAACCACAAATTTGTCCCAGGGGTTCCACCTTTGTCCCTCACTGACAGGGGCCATAGGTGCTGACAGGGGTTTCTTTTTTGGGGATAAACTCTTGGCTAGGCTTGTAAGGGCCCCAGAGCCATTAGCTTAGTAACTTCATATGATCCTATGATCCATATGGCCTAACAACATCAGCATACATGTGTGAATCTATCAGGTGTTTTAACAAGTTTGCATAGGTCATATATGCAGAGATGGGATTTGAACCCATTTTCATGAATACTACGACAAGTAAGGGGCCAGCCACATAACCAATGTGCCACAACTTCAATACTATAATAATGATGCTGCCACCATTACATGCACATCTGAACACAAGTACTTATCCATATTAGATATTATCACAGTCAGTGCCAGACAGCATCATGAATGTGAATGTTATGCAACACACCTACTGAAATAGTAAAACATCAGCATATGAAAATGACGTGTTATGCAGTTGTGACTACATATCACCACAAGAAACAATGTAAATGCTAAGCCATCCTAATGCTGCCACTTTCCCATTGAATGTACTCACAACTACCACTATATGATTCAGCATCAGAGAGTATCCATAAATCAGGCAATGAACATACAACTTGCAAAAATCCCTGCATGTTGTCAGTCTCTGTACACATATGTCAGAAATTATAGGTTATTCTGCTAAGTACAGATATATTCTAATTTTGTCTGTATCTGTCATTCTCCAGGTCTGGTTTATTTGTATCCATACAGCTGTATTTCTGAAAAAATCCTTGTTACTGATGGATCTGTACCCACATGTATGCACGCTGTTGAAGTTTACCCTACTCCTTTAAGAAGCAGACAGATTCTAATCCAGAGAATTTCAAAAAACATATACATGAAAATCTGTTTCAGTTGTTTTATGGAGCACACTGATAAGATAGTATGTGATAATAGCACTGTCTTGTACCACAGCAAAGTGCGCAGGTGGAACTTACATTTAGAAGCTAGTTCAGAGTCAGCTATACTCCAGAGTGAGCTTAGCTAAGCACACACAGGTTATAAGTACCATTAACAACATATGTAATTAATGAGGTTCATTAGCATTCACTGTTTTGGAATCCAACTAATGAATGTCTGCCTAAGTTACGACTCTTGGAGCATTAACCGATAGCTTGGCATAAGTGTACAGTGTTCAGGGCAACTGCCCAATAGGTATCAATAAATGGCAATATCTGTAACACGTGCCTGATGCCCTCCAATAGGTATCAATAAATGGGAATATCTGTAACACGTGACTATTGCCCTCCAATAGGTATCAATAAATGGGAATATCTGTAACATGTGACTGATGCCCTCCAATAGATATCAATAAATGGGAATATCTGTAACACGTGACTATTGCCCTCCAATAGGTATCAATAAATGGGAATATCTGTAACGCATGCCTGATGCCCTCCAATTGTCTGATACCATCCTATATGCACCAGCTTTAAAATGTTGCATATTCCTACCATACAACTGCTACCTGTGAACCGAATGGGACCACACTTTGACATCTTTAGTAAGGGTGTTGAAACTTTTACAAAAACACCTTCAAAGGAGAGCAGGCTTCAGTGAGTCTAGGCACAGAACTGGATAGAGAAGGAGACCACCCAGATGTTCACTGTCTTTGCTAATATGAGCAGAGGATGACAGGACACCCCAGAAACGTCATGATGATCAACATCTGGAACTGGATTGCAAGGGAGCAATGCAGACAAACTGGGATCTTCCAGACTGGCATGCAGGTCAGCCACTGATGTTCTTCATGTTTCACTGTTGCAGTCATTACATTTAGGTTCATAGGTTGGTACTAGGCTATCAGCCCTAGGGCCTATACAAGCCTAGCCATAGCAATTCCCTGGCTATTTCTTCCCACACTTTTTACTTCCCTGGACCCCTGTCTAGCAGGGTGACTGACATGATCCCTGGGGTGAATTTCCTTTCTCCCATCCAATCGTCAAGCTTCCTTTTGAAGAGGGCCAAAGAGATACTCTGCTTGACATGTATGGGCAATCTATTCCAGAGTCTGGGGAGTCTTTGGGTCAGGAACCTATCCCTCCAGCATGTTTTGTTTATTGTGATGACAAGGTTTAGATCCCTGGAGCATGTGGCTCTGAGGGATTGAGATTTCTTTAAGTGCAGCATGTCCAACAGCTCTAGGTTTGACATGGCTTTGTATGTTAAGCAGAGATTGCCTCTGAGTAGACGATATGCGACAGCATATAGCTGGAGTTTTTTAAGGCGGTCAGCATCGGGCATCTGCTTTAAGCCTGTGATTCTTTTAGTGAAGTATTTCTGCGGCCTTTCCAATTGTTGCAGATGTCTTGAGAGGTACATACCAAACAGGGCATTGTATTCTATAATGGGTCTAATAAGGGATGAGTACAGTGGGACAATGACCTCCTTTTTTCTGGATGAAAAGCCCTTAGTGATGAGGTGTGCCACATAGAAGGATTTCCTGACTGTTGTGGTGATGTGGCTATCGAAGGTGAGACCACTGTCCACCTGTGTCCCTAGGTCTCTTATCACACTTTCGGTGTTTAGTGTACTGCCACCTATATGGTAATTCACGGGTACATGTTGTTTCCCAAAGGGGATAACTATACATTTCTTGGCATTGAGTTTGAGCCCATGGCTCTGGCACCAAGCATCTGTTTCTGTAAGGCCCTTTCATAGAGTATCCACATCATTTGGGGATTCAATAATGGCTCCCAGTTTGCAGTCATCTGCGAACTTTGTTAGCCAGAGTCCCTTAGTGTTGGCCTGTACTTCAGAGAAGTAGATGCCAAACAAGAGTGGTCCCACTTGTCACTTGTCTGGACCTGGATTTGGAGTTGGCTACTTTTACAGTGTGGGTTCTATCAGTAAGCCAGTTAGCAACCCATTGGGTGACGTAGGGATTAAGGCCCAGATTAGTAAGTTTATCTATGATTCCAGAGTGGGGGATGGTGTCAAAGGCCTTGGCAAGGTCTAGATAGGCTGTGTGGACCACCTTACCCTTGTCCATGGCTCTGGAGACTGATTCAAAGAAGTCAATCAGGTTCAGGAGACAAGATCGGCCCTTCACAAATCCAAACTGGGTGGGGTCCAGTGTTTGAAGGTTGCCAATGTCTTTGTTTATAAGTTCCATGATAATATGTTTCATGGCCTTGCAGATAAGGCTCATCAGGCTGATGGGATGGTAGTTTCTGGGATCCAAGGTGGATCCCTCTTTGTGGAGTGGGATAACTGTAGCTCTGCACCACTCAGTGGGCACAAAACCTGAGGTGAGGCTATGATTAAACATGACACTTAGGTGAGGTGCCAGTTCACATTGTAGTTCATGTAGTACACAGCCCGGGATGTCATCTGGTCTCATGGATGCTGTATTCTTAGCTTTGGAGAGTGCGTTTTTTTACCTGTGTTGCCGTTATTACCGGAATTCGGCAATCTTCCGGTATTGAGATGGGCCATTTAGGGGGTGTGAGAGGGGGTGAAGTTGGCACTGAATTGATCTGCCAGGATATTGGCAATATCCTTGGGATCAGTATATTTAATGCTATTCTGTTTTAGCTCAGAGCAGATCTGAGCATTGCCATTTAGATTCTTGACATAATTATAGAATGCCTTGTGGTTGTCTTTAGAATCTTTGGCAATTTTATTTTCGTAACTAGCTTTGGAGGATTTTATGAGGGATCTCAGTTTCTTACTGAGGCTGGTAAGGGAGTTTTTTGCATCCTGGGATTTTCCTCTTTTCTACAACAGTTTCTTCCTTTTGTTGTAAAGTTTGTTTATGGCAGGGGACCACCAGATTGGCTTCCTTTTTTTGGAAGAGAGCATCTTGGTTCTATTTGGGATGGCACGATTCATGCATGAGTGGATGTGCTTGTATAGTGCCTTAGTGTAGGATTCAGCAGTTGAACTTTCAGTTCCCGTCTGCATGGGTGTCATGATGTTTGTCACTTCTGACTTGAGTAGCATGAAGTTGGCTTTGGAGAAGGTTTTTATGGATGTTTCCCTACTGGGGGGTGGGGTGGGATGTGGACATTAAGGGTGATTAGCTTATGGTCAGACCTGACTACCGAGGGGGTGACCATAGGTTTGGAGCATCGATTTCCCATGTTGGTAATGACCAGGTCTAGGATATTGGAGCCTCTGGTGGGACTATGTATTAGTTGATCCAGGGCGTTGGAATTTATAAATTCCAAGAACCATTGGGCAAAGGTGTTGGTACACAAGTAGTTTTCCCAGTTAATGGCAGGGTAGTTAAAATCACCCAGTATTAGGGTATTTGGTTCTATCTTAATATTTTCCAGTATATTTAGAAAGGTGTAGTGAGAATCTTGGGGTATGGTGGGGGATCTGTAGCAAGCTACAATTTGGATTGCAGTCTGACCTAGTGTTCGTTGCACCTGGAGAATTTCAGACGCATTGTGTTGGGCAGCTAGCCTGGTGGTGTGAATATCCTTGGTGAATATTGACAGTCCTCCACCTTTAGTGTTTCGGTCCTGGTTTGGTGGCCAAAAAGTGTGGTAAGAGTTGTAGCCTGGTATTGCAGGGGTGCTCTCTGCAGCCTTGAACCAGATCTCAGTAACTACACAGATATCAATGTTCTCCATTTTTAGGAGTGCCTCGAGAGAGTGTATTTTAAGGTTTAGACTTCTAGCATTGAGTAGCATTACCTTCAGATTTTGCATGCTTGTTCCTGTTACAGTGGTGGTTTTATCCTTTGAACTTTGCCTAAAAAAGGCACTATGGGGTGGCAAGAGCCTTAGCCAGTAACCTGAATCCCAGGGGTGACAGGTGCATACCATCTCTGTCAAAGCATTGTGGTCTGTCAATCATGTCATCCCAGGCAGACAGATACTGGATCCCCTTTGAATGACACCAGAAGCTTAGCCAATTGTTGAAGTCAGTCTTTTTGTCCTTATATTGTGGTATCATTCTGGGCAAAGGCAGGATGCTACTCAGGGCTAGGGTCATACCTGCCTGGGCCACATGATCCAAAAGCTCTTCCATGTCTCTTTTCATGTAGTCCAAGGAGGTACGTCGGAAGTCATTCACTCCAACATGGACAATGACAGAGTCATATTTGTACTTGTTGTGGAGTGACTTGAGTGCATGCGTTATGTGGCAGATCCTGGCACCCGACAGACAGCTGACTGTAATTTTCTCCTTGTTCAACCTGGTGAGTGGGACATCAGTGTGCCGGACTATAGAGTCACCTATGACTAAAGTGCTAGGTACGTTGTCTTGCCTTAGGGGCTGTTGCTGGGTGGCACACTGGTGTTGTGAACTGTGTGACACTTTGGTTGTGATTGGTGTTTGCGTTTCAGCTTCAGAGGTCCTTGTTGCTTGGGCAGGTTACAGTTAAGGGCCTCGGCATATGTGGATTTAGTGTTGCTATATGTGGGTGTTGGTGGTGTGGGTTTAGAATGGCTATGTGTTGCTTGAGGTGTAGTGTGGGTGTTAACCTTCTCCTCTTGACTGTCTAGCACAATTTTGGGTGGAGAGAGCTCTGCTTCCATTTTGGCCATGTAAGTGTATCTATCACAGGTTGTAGTGTTGGGTGGTAGGAGGAGAGGGTTGTCTATGTATGAGGCAATTGCTGCATTGACCCAGTATGCCCAGATTCTTCAGGTGGACAGGAGAAATCACTGGAAGCTGACCCATGGACATGCCTAGTTTGGTGCTTTTTTTTTTTTTTTTTTTGTAAAGTACAGGAGCTGTTTTCCCCTTTGCAATTATAGGCTGTTTAGTGCCTACTATTAATTTCTCCTTATTAACAAGGAGAGTTGAGTGCTTGTATCAGTTTAAGGCTTCCTAGTGCTTTCCATCAGGTATTAGAGCAAGTGCTAGTCACAGAGATGCTTAAAGGTAAGATGAAAAAAATGCACATTGCAGTGTGCACAATAGAAGTTAGATGTGAAAGTAGGTAACTTACATTTTACCTATTTAAAAAGTTAAGGTTTAGCGGAGAGTTACTATTTATAAAACAGCAAGATGGATTGAAAGAGGTGGTCACTTTTGTTTTCTGGTGCTATGGAATACAGTAGGATGGCCAATAAATTTAAATAGTTGAAGGGGAGGGATTTCAAAAATGATGATTTTATGATTACTCATACAAGCCAGTGAAAGTAGAGAGGAAATGAGATATATGGTCAGATTAACATAAGAGGCAGGCAACTAGAAAGACAGTGGTATTTAACAAGACAACTGTAATTGGATGGGAGGGCGGGGAAAAAATTCTGCCTGACTCAGAAGAGACAGAGCTGTGGTCTCTTTTGAAGTTTTAATATGCTGTTAAAGCAGAATGCAAGTAAAACACAAGGTAAAGAAAACAAACTACAGTATTTGAAATATAAAAAGGAAATAAAGTAATACAAAATACAAAAAATAAAAGCAAACTAACCTTTCCTTCACAGCAAAGTGTAGCAGAGTCTGGATGAGCCTTTCTGGTAAAGCTCTGAAATGTTTTATTTTACCCCTTAAATAGAAGGTTTAGATCCTAGATCCACCCCCTCAGTTCACAAATGATACCTCTTTTCTCTTATGAATGAGTCCTTAATTGATCAGTTCTAATTTCTGCCTGCTTCAGGTCTAATTTCTGCCTGACTCAGAAGAGACAGAGCTGTGGTCTCTTTTGAAGTTTTAATATGCTGTTAAAGCAGAATGCAAGTAAAACGCAAGGCAAAGAAAACAAACCACAGTATTCAAAATATAAAAAGGCAATAAAGTAATACAAAATACAAAAAATAAAAGCAAACTAACCTTTCCTTCACAGTAAAGTGTAGCAGAGTCTGTATGAGCCTTTCTGGTACATTTGGGTAATCTGCTGGCAGGTTGCCCTCAGTCAGCCTGAATTCCAAAGTCTTGGGTCCTGCGTCGGTTGCTGTCTCCTCTTCCATGACATCAGGTAATCAGGGGTATAAAACATGCAGCCGGCGCCATTTTCTTTAATCTTTCTTGCCACGCGGTGCCTGAAGCAGAAGCATTTCGCAATCGCTGGTCGGTCGACTACTGAAATATTCGAGTTTAAGTTTCAGAACCAAGGTCTTCACTAAAGTTAAGTACCCCGTTGGGGAAACTTTTTTCTTGCTCCATACCGATGTCAGAAAAAGTTAATAATTGTATTACTTGTGGGAAGCAAATACCTCATAAGGATTTCCATTTATACTGTATTCCTTGCCTAGGCCCTAATCACAACGTGCCTGGCTGTCGATTTTGTGCTAGATTTAACCAACGCACTATTAAGCGTCGGTATATTTTTGCCTCAAAGTATTTTGGAAACAGATTTAATTACCCAGAAATGTCAGATAGCAATCCGACTACCGGAGTGCATAAAAAATGCAAAGAAAAGGACAGAGAAAAGCAGTCGAGATCCAAAACCGATGACGAAGCTTCTTCTAAGCCAGTCGCCGGTTCACCAGTACTCAGTGAGGCGCTTTCGCAGCCCCTGATATTCGCTACCTTCAAGTCGCAGGCCTCTACCAACACCCATGTGGAGTCCGGCATGCTGCAGGATACTCAAGGTATTGGACCGATGGATGTATCTCCCTCAGATGGGTCCGGAGCCGCTGAGCAGGCACCGGCTTCTGAGGGTGTATTCAGACCTCAACATTTGTATATCAAACCGACGAAAGCTGCAAAATCAAAGACAAAAGCATCTTCTAAAACTAAAAAAACGACGCATGAGCCACATGCTCAGGCCTCTATGCCTAAAAAACAGATGATCAAAATGGCAGATGACCTTATTACCTTGATCAGGGGTACCCATCCCCCTCCAGATAAGAGGCCTAGGCAAGACACTGATTATGAATCTTCTGATCAGGTTTCTATTTCTTCTGATTCCTCATCCGATCAGGAATTATCTATACCTCCCTATGAGGATTCTGATGCAGAGGAGTCTATACCATCTGCATTTCCTCCTGAGGATTATTCATTTGGAGAAACCTTGCATACTTTGAGGGAGCATTTCACTGGGAGAATCAAGATTTCTCAGAATCAAAAAGGAGGCTCAGGGATTTCCTTCTTCTTCCTCAGCACAGGCCTTTAGCCATTCCTCCTGTTTTGGACATTGTGGATGATGTGTTTTCGGAGTCAAGCTTGCCCCCTGACTCCTTACCTCCGGCTCCCAGTAAGCCTGACAGATATTACAGGGTCCCTGACACACATAAATTTTTATTTAGAAACTCTGCTGCTGATCCTGAAACTATTTCACAGGGTCTAAAGGGAGTTAAGGTCTCAACAGCAAAAAATCCTACCCCCTCGGACAGAGATTCAAGGGCACTGGACAGATGGGGAAAAAAAAGGTTTATATATCTGCAACCTTGGCAATCAGGACCTTACACTGTCAATTTCATATGTTTAAGTATCAACAGCATGTTATGGGATTGCTGAAATAAAAAATTATGTTGATTTCTGAACGTGCAGAAAATAAAGAATTGCAGGAGTTATTGCATGCAGCTGAACAGGTTGGAAAGCATACTTTGCAATGTGGTTTTGACTCCTTAGAGGCCTCCTGCAGGGCCGCAGTTACTGGATCTGTGATTAGGATGCATGCCTGGCTAAAAGAACAAAATTTGCCTGATCATGTTAGATGCACCTTTACAGCATGATACTCAGCTTTGTCTTCCATTTTCTTTAAAACCTCTTCTGCCTTAATACCAAACAAAGTCTATGCAAACTGTTAAAGACTTCTTACCAGTGCAGCCACCAAGATTCAGTAGACACTGGCCTACAAAAAATTTGGTCCTTTCCTGTGTCAGACAGAGCTCAAAGGGGCAAATCCAGATGCCCTAAGGGTTCCAGATACCAGGTGCAAGATTCATACAGGTCAAAGCAATGGGGCGCTTCTACCTCCAAAGCTGGAGGAGATAAAGTGCAAACCTACAGAAAGCAATCCCAATGACTTCCCTCTGCCTACACCAAGCACTTATGTTTTGGCAGCATCCTTAGGGGGGAAAAGTAGCACTTTTTGCTCAAAATTGGCAGTTAATAACCCAGGACAAGTGGCTACTAAACATCGTATCACAGGGATACATATTCCATTTCCGCACTCTGCCAATGGCAAATGGTTGGCCAGATCTGCCAAAAAATCAATGGGCAGAGGCACAGAAGCAGGTTACGTCCCTCATGGATATGGGGGCCATTCAGCCCGTACCAGAACAGGAAAAAAGACAAGGTTTTTACTCAAGACTATTCTTGGTACACAGAAAGGACAAGGCCTGGCGGCCAATACTGGATTTATCAATTTTGAACACATACCTGGACATTCCAAAATTCAAAATGCTGACTTTGTAGCAGCTTCTGCCCATGCTGGGCAAGAATGCTTGGCTGGTGACATTAGACCTAAAAGAGGCATACCTGCATGTCCCAATTAGACAATCGTGCAGAAGATACATCAGATTCAAGGCTGGCTTAATGCATTACCAATTTTCTGCACTGCCCTTTGGCTTATCTACTGTGCCCAGGGTCTTTACAAAGTGCCTGGCACCAGTAATTGCATTTTGCAGACAAAGAAGTATACAAATATATCCTTACTTGGACGACTGACTCATTCAAGCAGAGAACAAGGACATTCTTCTTCGACACCTGGCATTTGTGAAAAGACTTCTAACAGGCCTAGGGTACACAATAAACAAAAAGAAATCACAACTGGTACCCTCTCAAAAGATAACATTCCTGGGTGCAAGCTTGAATACAACTGCCCAGATGGCTTACCTCATGCCAGACAAACAAAGGCAACTGACTACTTACTTCAAACTGATGGTAACAAAAACCCAGTTATCTGCAAGACAAATTCTGCAGGCTTTGGGCTTCATGGCATCCTGCATCCTACTGATTCCATATGCAAGGCTGCATATGAGGAAACTTCAATGGTACCTAAAATGTTTATGGAGTCAACATTCTCACAGTCTGGAAACAATGATTCCTCTCATTCCCTGTCTACTACAGGAGTTTCTATGGTGGGCAAAGGCATGTCACCAAAACATGGGATGGGCCTTCACTCTACCCCCTGCCACCCAAACTTTGACAACAGATGCATCAGATTATGCCTGGGGGGCCCACATGGCAGGAAGATGCATTCAGGGCATATGGACCCCAAAACAAATGCATCTACACATCAACTAGAAAGAGATGCTAGCTGTTCAAAATGCCCTAACAGCCTTCAAGGACTTACATCATCCAGCACAACTACTGATAAAGACGGACAATACCACGGTCATGTGGTATATAAACAAGCAAGGGGGCACATACTCATACCCCCTTTGCAGATTAGCCATGGCACTGTGGGACACAGCTTTGACCTACCAAATACATCTTCAAGCTCAATTCCTGCCAGGAAAGCAAAATACTCTGGCAGACGATTTAAGCAGAAACGTTATGGATCCTCACTAGTGGAAACTAAATCCACAAGTCTTCAGCATGATAACAGGGAAATGGGGTGGCCCAGATATAGATCTATTTGCCTCTCCTCAAAATTATCAATTGAAAAGATTCTGCACAAGGACGTATCACAGACAAGCATGGAAAGTGGACGCCCTATCCTTCAGTTGGAAAAACCTTTCAGTTTATGCCTTTCCTCCTCTGCCTCTTCTTCCCAAGGTCTTCCTAAAAGTCAGACAAGAGAAACCAAAGATGATACTAATTGACCAGACAGGCCCTGCCAATACTGGTACCCAATCCAAAAGAACTTGTCTTAATACCCAGCTTGAACCGTATCTCAAAGACCTCAACTACTGTCCCAGCAAAACAATCAGATCCTGCACAATCAACACCAGACACTGAACCTGGCAGCATGGCTGATCATGTAGTTATGCAAACAACACCTCTCAGTAAAGCTGTGATGGATGTCATTTTGGAAGCCAGAAGGCCTAGTACTAGAAAATCTTATGCAGATAAAGGGAAGAGATTCTGTGCTTGGAATCAAGCACAAGGAACAGATGCAGCAGAACCAAATATTCCTCAGATATTACAATACTTAACTGAGATGCTTGATAAAGGCCTATCTTTCTCATCAATTAAAATCCATGCCTCTGCCATTTCGGGCTCATTACAATACAGAGCCACCAATCTTTTCTCATCCTTTACTAAAGCAGTATCTTAGAGGAGCCAAAAATTTAAGGCCTCCTAGAAGATCACCATTACCTGCATGGGACCTCAATTATGTGTTGGAAAATCTCACCCTGCCTCCATTTGAGCTAGTTGCTACTGCTGATATAAAGTTCTTATCATGGAAAACAGCTCTGCTACTAGCAATTACTTCAGCAAGAAGAGTTTCAGAGCTACAGGCACTCATGGCTGTAGAGCCTTTTATCATATTTTACGCAGACAGGGTGTCTCTGAGGACAACTCCTACATTTATGCTTAAGGTGGTTTCCAGTGTGGCTCTTAACCAAACAATTCATCTTCCAACCTTTTATCTACATCCACAGAACAAGGGGGAGAGAATTCTGCATTCCTTGGATGTACACAGACAGCTAAGATTCTACTTGAGCAGGGCTAAAGCTCTAAGAAAAACTGAGCAATTACTAGTGACATATGCTGCAGGATCAGAAGGAAAGGCTATTTCAAAGCAGGCAATTTCAAAGTGGACACGCCACTGCATCCGTTTCTGCTACTTACACCATGGCAAACCTGTGCCCAAGGGCATTAGGTCTCATTCCACCGGAGCTGCAGCTACTTCAGCAGCTTTTCTCAGAGGGGTACCAACCAAAGACATTCTAGAGGCTGCTACTTGGAGTTCTGTTCACACCTATACAAAACATTATCATTTGCCTCTCTACTCTAAGTCCAGGGCTGGCTTTGCCATTGCAGTTCTGCAGGGCCTTATAGCCACACCCAATGCTGTTTAGCTCCAGCCTCCCATCCATAGCTTTGGGATTGTATCCAAATGTAATGACTGCAACAGTGAAACATGAAGAACATAGTACAGTTGTGTACACTTACCATAAATGTAGATGTTCAAGTGTATTCACTGTTACAGTCCAGGTTACCCGCCCGCCATCCCCATTTCATTCTGGAGTTTATCTTTCCTTCACTATCTTCTACAACCTATGTGGTGTATTTGCTTGTAGATGAAGGTAAAGTTTATATTGATGCATGTATATATACAAATATATATATTTTTGCTACCTTTTTGGGGGCACCTGATCTCTGGGGCAAGAAAAACTAAAGAAAATGGCGTTGGCTGCATGTTTTATAACCCTGACGATCTGACATCATGGCAGAGGAGACAGCAACAGACGCAGGACCCAAGACTTTGGAATTCAGGCTGACTGGGGGCAACCTGCCAGCAGATTACCCCAAATGTAATGACTGCAACAGTGAATACACTCAAACATCTACATTTATGGTAAGTGTACACAACTGTATTTTATGATGATCTTCATCAGAGGGACATAGAGGATCTTCACCAGAGGGTCACAGAGATCTGACACCAGCCACCAGATGCAATGCCCCTTTTGGTATGTACCTCACAAGACATCTACAACAACTGGAAAGGCCGCAGAAATACCTCACAAAGAGGATTACCGGCCTCAAACAGATGACCTATGCAGACGTCTCAAAAACTCCAGCTTTACTCCATGACATATCACCTACTTAGAGGTGATCTCTGCCTAACATACAAAGCTATGACAAACCCAGAGCTGTTGGACATGCTCCACTTAAAGAAATCCCAATCCCTCCAAGCTACACACTCTAGGGATCTAAACCTTGTCACCACAATAAACAGAACATGCTGGAGGGATAGATTCCTCTCCCAAAGACTTCCTATATTCTGGAACAAACTACCTGTCTGTATCAAACAAAGCTCCTCATTAGCACTCTTCAAGATAAATCTTGATGATTGGATGGGAAATAGGAAATTCACCCCGGGATCACCTCTGTGGCTCTGATCGGCAGGGGCACAGGAAAATAATTTTCTTGGGTGGCAAAAGCCAGGGTACCTTTTTGGCTAGGCTTATATAGGCCCTAGGGCCTAGTACCTACCTATGAACCTATTAGTAATCTCTAAATTATAAAATTCACAACAGTCTTTTCTAAACCATTTCTTCTTTCATCAGTTTATTGAATATAAGACCAATATAGGCCATCTTGGTTGAAATATGTGAGAGACTCATGAACACGATGCAAGTACAAGAAATGTGGCTCTGTAATCCTTAACTATCTTATGGCTGTAGGGTTAGCACTGTACATGAAAATGTGTATAGGTTCAGTACCACAGTTGTGCACTAATTCCTTTAATAGCTGTTTGAGTTTAACTGTCATAGTTTGCAAAGAAATATTAGAATGCGCTTAAAAAATAGTATGCTGACACATGATGGTTTTGTAAGGCAGATAAATATGTATTCTGCCATTATTCCATAAACTTTTACTACATTAAAGGAAGTGTGATTGTGCCTTAGCTCAACTGATTAAGCAATGTATTAAAGTGACTCTCAGTTGCCTACGTGTGGTTTCAAATCCTAGTGCAGTCTGCAGTCTAATTTTGTAAAAGTACTGCACTGACTCATATAATATTGCACATGACATATGAAATATATTTGTGTAGTAGTTCAGATTTTTACACATCTTACATGGCAGTGGTGCATTCATGCCTATAGCACTTAGACTGCGAATGACTGCACTTTTCCATTATCTGCAAAGCTTCTGGAAACATCATATTTCTGTTAATAATGTATGTGTAAATGCTGGGTAATAAATACATGTTAACTCTATAGTCTAAATAAGACAACACTCTGTATAATTGATTATTTTGTTTCATTGACTGTACTCCTACCTAAATTACATGTGTAGGTTTGAATCCTACAGTTGAACAGTAATTCCTTTAATGCCCTTTTATGTGTTTCCAGTGCAGACAGATATTTTTCTTGCAAACTGTGCTGTCAATGCTGAGGGAGACAGCTGTAAGCAATGTGATGACATGCAGTCAAGACTGCATAGCTTTGTTGTTTGATTCCCACCACAAGCATTATGTATGTCGTTGGCCAGATTGAAGATTATTACCCAGTTATGCCCGACTTGCAGGAAATGTGTTATGAACGGTGGTGCTTTTGGATGCATTGCACCCATTTGTGTATTGGTTGTTGCTGTCTTATGTCTGTTCAGCAACATGATATGTCCCTGATTTGATAACTTATGTAACATTTTTGGGTCATGCTTACCCACTGGCACAATGACCTGGTGTGTAGCATGTACTGGCATATAATGTACGCTGTCATTTTATAATGTGTGATGTCATTTTAGAGTACAGTAACTGAGACATATAAATATGTATCCCTGACATACTGTATTGACATTCACTAGTACCTTAGTGAATATACAAACGTGATGTTTTGTTTAACATCATTCATGACTCCTTGTTTGTCCATAACTTACTTATGTCAATAGGTGGTCTTTTTGATAATAACTTATACATAAACCCTTGCATATAATTATATACCAAGAAAGAATATTCCCCAGTAGGCAAACAGTCCCCGTTGTAAAATGTAGGCAAAACAGCAGAAAACAGCAACGGTAAACTGAAGCATGACTTGTATCCCCATTCAGTAAAATAAAATCACATTTATTTTCAAGCAGGTAAGTGCTTTCACCACAAAATGTGGCTTCATCAGACCATTTACAAGTAAAAGTGCATAAACTGCAAAACATTTCCATTTATACATAACACCTCCCCCTAATTAAATTCAAATGTTTGTTGTACCTTCTTAAACATAGATGAATGACGAGCCTATTTATCTATATATCCATACTAGGTTCTAGTATGCAGTTAAATATGCACTTATCCAGTTTACTTTTACAATAAACCCCCTTTTTTAGAGTGAATGCTGTTAAGCACTCACTCACTCTACTATTTACTTACTTTTAGTGCAAAAGAACTCCTAATCGTGATGTCATCACGCCATGCCTCCGTTCTTTAAAAACATAGCCGTCTGAATAATTCACTGTTCGGCTATGTTTAAGAAGGTACAGTAAACTGTTTATTTGAACGACGCAAAACAGAAATCACTTCGTGATTGATTTTTGACAGCATAGAAGGGTTGTAAGCTGAACGATTATGTTATAACATGTTTGATGGTACTATAGTTCTCATTTGAAAGGACCTAGCTGCACCACAGGATAGACTTGGAGGAATATTTACATGTGTGCAATATGACTTGATCCATGAATTTGTAAGTAATGATGTACTGATTTGAATGATTTGGGTTCTGGAGTCGAGCAAGTGCTTGACCATATAATCAGTTATGCCAAGTAGGAAATGTTATGTCACGATGGTATAAATTTATTATTGTGTGACGATCTATATATAACAAAAGCAACTAGATAGCTAGTTGATCTATAGATGCACAATACAATTTATGCTGCAAAGGATGAGATATGCATATATTTTAAAGTGGAGCGTGCATACAATTTTATTATGTGATGAATTTTTAGTATTATAATGTGGATTTTATTTATGTATCAGCAACTAAATAGTTAATTTGTTGCTGTTTTAATCTGTTTATGATGTCAAGCAACTAGGGGGTGTTTTGTACTGAAGTGATTTGCTACAACAAACATTTGAATTTAATTAGGGGGAGGTGTTATGTATAAATGGAAATGTTTGGCAGTTTATGCACTTTTGCTTGTAAATGGTCTGATAAAGCCACATTTTGTGGTGAAAGTGCTTACCTGCTTGAAAATAAATGTGATTTTATTTTACTGAATGGTGATACAAGTTGTGCTTCAGTTTACCGTTGCTGTTTTCTGATATACATATATACGTCTTAGTATATGTATTTGTAGTTCATACTGGGGTGGCCGCAGTAGTGCAGCAGTTAGTATTGTTGCCTCACACCAAGAGGTTCTCTGGTTCAAATCTCAGCTGGGGTGCATTCTGTGTGAAGTCTGCTTGTCCTCCCTGTGGTCACGTGGATTTCCTCTGGGTACTCCAGTTTCCTCCCATATTCCAAAGACATGCAGTAGGTGGATTGGACACACTAAATTGGCCATAGGTGATAGTGTTTGTGCAAGTGAGTGGCGTGAATGAACTACCGAGGCAGGGCTAGCCACCCGGTGGTATAAACATTGACTCAACATGATTGTCACTGCAGAAGTGACACCCCGACCCCATGTGCAAAATGGGAAAAGGGGTTGAGCATGGATGGATGGCTTTGTAGTACATATGCACTGAATTACATAGATACATGTGTGTGGTTGTAATATGATCAACACACAGCCGCCCTTGTAATATGTGAAGGGTTACATGCATTTATTCCATTTTTTGTGCTGCACGTATGTACACAGGACTGTCCTTTGATTAGTCCTGCACATGTACGGTGATATATATATATCAATAGCAGTGATTCTGCCACCTGTTGCATACATATAAGGTGCTATTTATTTCAATAGCAGTGATTCTGCCACCTGTTGCATACATGTATGGTGATATATCAATAGCAGTGATTCTGCCACCTGTTGCATACATGTACGGTGATATTTATATCAATAGCAGTGATTCTGCCACCTGTTGCATACATATACGGTGATATTTATATCAATAGCAGTGATTCTGCCACCTGTTGCATACATGTACGGTGATATATCAATAGCAGTGATTCTGCCACCTGTTGCATACATGTACGGTGATATTTATATCAATAGCAGTGATTCTGCCACCTGTTGCATACATATACAGTGATATTTATATCAATAGCAGTGATTCTGCCAGCTGTTGCATTATGTTCGCATGGCAGTATGTATGGATATGTGATACTCATACCTACTTTTGATGTCTACCTATGCCATTTGCTGTCTAACTGATGCACCTTACTGTGTTATTTGTATACATTGTGCACATACATGTTTATAGCCACCTGCAGTGCACAATGCCCATATGTCAGACATTGGCCATTTGCTTCAATGCACCTTGTGAGGACTTAATGTTCATCTTGTATTGCAGACACACGCAGTTTTTTCCTGCTTTATCCTTGCGAGGACTTAACATTCATCTTGTATTCCAGACGCGTGCAGGTTTTTCCTGCTTTATCTTTGCGGGGACTTAACGTTCATCTTGCATTGCAGACACACGCAGGTTTTTTCTGCTTTATCCTTGCAAGGATTTAACTTCATCTCGTATTGCGGACACATGCAGGCTTTTCCTGCTTTATCCTTGTGAGGACTTAACATTCATCTTGTATTACGGACATGTGCAGGTTTTTCCTGCCTTATTCTGTGCCTGCTTTCTCTTGCTGGTATGTGGGCCTGTGCTGTCCATCTCCTTTTCCTCTTAGAGCTTTGCCCTACATATGTCACATAAATGTGGCATAGGTTATGTGTTCTTTACCTTCCCATATGGTAACATTGCTGCAATGCAGGTGTACAGGCACAATACTACCTTAAGCGTCAGACACTTGCAAGGCAAATGCACACAAGGTGATGGCAATCGAGTAGGTTCTATCAGTGCTTATGTTTTACTTGTGTGTTGTACATTACCAGGGATTGAATCGAGTAGGTTCTATCAGTGCTTATGTTTTACTTGTGTGTTGTACATTACCAGGGATTGAATCGAGTAGGTTCTATCAGTGCTTATGTTTTACTTGTGTGTTGTACATTACCAGGGATTGAATCGAGTAGGTTCTATCAGTGCTTATGTTTTACTTGTGTGTTGTACATTACCAGGGATTGAATCGAGTAGGTTCTATAAGTACTTATGTTTTACTTGTGTGTTGTACATTACCAGGGATTGAATCGAGTAGGTTCTATCAGTGCTTATGTTTTACTTGTGTGTTGTACATTACCAGGATTGAATCGAGTAGGTTCTATCAGTGCTTATGTTTTACTTGTGTGTTGTACATTACCAGGGATTGAATCGAGTAGGTTCTATCAGTGCTTATGTTTTACTTGTGTGTTGTACATTACCAGGGATTGAATCGAGTAGGTTCTATCAGTGCTTATGTTTTACTTGTGTGTTGTACATTACCAGGGATTGAATCAAGTAGGTTCTATCAGTGCTTATGTTTTACTTGTGTGTTGTACATTACCAGTGATTGAATCGAGTAGGTTCTATCAGTGCTTATGTTTTACTTGTGTGTTGTACATTACCAGGGATTGAATCGAGTAGGTTCTATCAGTGCTTATGTTTTACTTGTGTGTTGTACATTACCAGGGATTGAATCGAGTAGGTTCTATCAGTGCTTATGTTTTACTTGTGTGTTGTACATTACCAGGGATTGAATCGAGTAGGTTCTATCAGTACTTATGTTTTACTTGTGTGTTGTACATTACCAGGGATTGAATCGAGTAGGTTCTATCAGTGCTTATGTTTTACTTGTGTGTTGTACATTACCAGGGATTGAATCGAGTAGGTTCTATCAGTGCTTATGTTTTACTTGTGTGTTGTACATTACCAGGGATTGAATCGAGTAGGTTCTATCAGTGCTTATGTTTTACTTGTGTGTTGTACATTACCAGGGATTGAATCGAGTAGGTTCTATCAGTGCTTATGTTTTACTTGTGTGTTGTACATTACCAGGGATTGAATCGGTAGGTTCTATCAGTGCTTATGTTTTACTTGTGTGTTGTACATTACCAGGGATTGAATCGAGTAGGTTCTATCAGTGCTTATGTTTTACTTGTGTGTTGTACATTACCAGGGATTGAATCAAGTAGGTTCTATCAGTGCTTATGTTTTACTTGTGTGTTGTACATTACCAGGGATTGAATCAAGTAGGTTCTATCAGTGCTTATGTTTTACTTGTGTGTTGTACATTACCAGGGATTGAATCGAGTAGGTTCTATCAGTGCTTATGTTTTACTTGTGTGTTGTACATTACCAGGGATTGAATCGAGTAGGTTCTATAAGTACTTATGTTTTACTTGTGTGTTGTACATTACCAGGGATTGAATCGAGTAGGTTCTATCAGTGCTTATGTTTTACTTGTGTGTTGTACATTACCAGGGATTGAATCGAGTAGGTTCTATCAGTGCTTATGTTTTACTTGTGTGTTGTACATTACCAGGGATTGAATCGAGTAGGTTCTATCAGTGCTTATGTTTTACTTGTGTGTTGTACATTACCAGGGATTGAATCGGTAGGTTCTATCAGTGCTTATGTTTTACTTGTGTGTTGTACATTACCAGGGATTGAATCGAGTAGGTTCTATCAGTGCTTATGTTTTACTTGTGTGTTGTACATTACCAGTGATTGAATCGAGTAGGTTCTATCAGTGCTTATGTTTTACTTGTGTGTTGTACATTACCAGGGATTGAATCGAGTAGGTTCTATCAGTGCTTATGTTTTACTTGTGTGTTGTACATTACCAGGGATTGAATCGTAGGTTCTATCAGTGCTTATGTTTTACTTGTGTGTTGTACATTACCAGGGATTGAATCGAGTAGGTTCTATCAGTGCTTATGTTTTACTTGTGTGTTGTACATTACCAGGGATTGAATCGAGTAGGTTCTATCAGTGCTTATGTTTTACTTGTGTGTTGTACATTACCAGGGATTGAATCGAGTAGGTTCTATCAGTGCTTATGTTTTACTTGTGTGTTGTACATTACCAGGGATTGATATGCTTCCTGCCTCTGTACAGGCGTGCATTCCTTAATTTTCATTAATCATGTATGCATCACCATTTATTTCAAACTCCATGTCATTGGTGTGGGTATGTGTGATGAGTCTTTTTTGCCTTTTTAATTTCTCCAAGTCTTTTGGGTTTCTAATACCATGACGGGAATGGACCCCATTCCTAAGTCAAAGTAAGATTAAAGTTCATGAAATTAGTATTGTTTCACTCTTTGATGTCAGCCAAAAGTGCTCTTCGCAGCACCCGCAATGTGCCCAGTAATGACTCCATATGCAATTCGTATGGTGTTACATGAATTGGTAACATATCTAAATACGATTCTAAATTCTTTTTTATAAGACCCGCTGCTCCTACTACTATTGGAACTGTCTGGGTATCTTTCTTCTGCATTGCTCTTGTTTCTGCCTGCAGATCCAGGTATTTTATGACTTTGTGTCTCTCTGTACACAAGACACTGTAGTCACTGGGTGTGGCAATTTCAATGATCAATGCTACTTTTGTCTTCTTTTCTTGGACCACTATATCCAGTTTTCTCGCATCTGTTTTTGGAACTGTTGGTATTGGGTGATCCCATGTGATATAAACTTCATCATTTTCTATGGTGCTTTGTGGCTTATGTTTCCAGTGTTTTTCATCCACTTTGATACCATAATGTTTGCACAATCCCAAGTGTAACAGTCTTGCCACATTATTATGCCTTTCAGTATACAGTCCCTCTGCCATTAGTGTGTCACAACCAGCAACAAGGGTGTCACTGTTTCCAATTTGGTTTTACAAAGCCTACATATGTCTGTTTTTTCTGTATGGATTATGTTATGCCATTGCATGTCATACATACACATTTTATTCCTGACAACCTATCAACCTATCTTAGTTGCCTCTGGCAGGGCATATGCCTTTG
>NC_056746.1:112171063-112241063 GCF_019279795.1 Protopterus annectens | reverse complement strand
TCTGGGCTAAGAGGATCATCCCTTTTCTTTCCTGACCCTAAAGGACTGCATCAGTAAAGGCATCATACTTAGCTAGAATAGGGCCTTCCTCTGAATGCTGTAGCCTCTGAATGAAATGCATCCACCATTCAAAACATTTCATACACCACATACATATTCATCACTTTCTCCCCAAGAAAAGAAAGCCACTGCAAAATCATTGGAAAGCGTTATAAACAGAGTTTATGTCAGAGTTGGCATGTTGAAAGAATGACAATTGCATTTTTGGTAACCAATAGCAATAAACTGAGGAAGGCATTATTATGACTAGGCATTACAGATCCTGGCCATTATTTTGTATGCCCAACCTGTGAAACAACATGCTGACTTTTTACTCACCTCTCAGCTGTTTGAAGTGATCAAGAATGAGATCTTCCCAGCTAATCTCCAAACTAATCACGGATGCAACAAGATACAACCTTAGATGTCTTAATGACTCTTGTCCTCTCCACCAACACCACATAGACACAGACACACAAAAACACACCGACACACAAAAAAACACAGACACACAAAAACACACAGACACACAAAAACACACCGACACACAAAAACACACAGACACACAAAAACACACAGACACACAAAAACACAAACTAGGCTACATTGCACAAACCATGTTTTGTCAGTCTTTGGGCCAAAACTATGGGAAATTCTCCCTTCTTTTCTTAAATATCATTCCTCTTAACCAATTTTCTTTCAAAATTACAAGCACAATACAAGACTTGGGAAACTGTAACTGCACTGAATTACTCTCGTGGTTTTGTGTACCGTAACCGTACTGCCCTGCACATGTCTTGCTGTGACTCTACTTTTCTTTTTGATTCTTGCAATATGCCAACTCTGACATCAACTCTGTTTATAATGCTTGTATATATTGAGTCTTTTAAACATCACTATTAAATTATCACTTAAGATGTAGACAGACATACATTAATAGAAAATAAATAGCACAAACAAGTGAAGGCTGCCAGCCCAGCTAAATAAAGTTTTGTAAATAATTCTGTCATTGTAAATATTAATATGATCCACAGGCTTGTTTTACAAATGTAAGAAAACTGTGTTATGTGCTGAACTTCAAAAATGTAACCACAGTGCACCCTGCTGGAAGAAAACAGAAATGTGTATAAACTATATGCCAATGCAAAAGTATGTTTTCATGGTAGAAATTGAGGCATACAGAGTTAACTTGCAAACTCTGAGAAAATAAGTAAAGAAGTTTATGACTGTGTGTTATCGCAAGCTAGGAGACAGGATGTCTAGGGTAGGAGTGCTCCTAGACCCAGTTGGTGGCCCTCTCCCTCGTGGAACCATCCCCTCCAACAGTAGTCCTGCAAAACAGAAGAATGCTACAAGGCTGAAATTCAATATAGCATATCTGCCTTGAGCTGCCCCTCAAACTAAACGTCCTGCCAAGGAATTATCCTTTCCAACAGCAGTCCTGCAAAACAGAAGGATGCTACAAAGCTGAAATTAAATACAGCATATCTGCCTTGAGCTGCCTCTCAAACTAAATGTCCTGCCAAGGAAGCATCCCCTCCAACAGCAGTCCTGCAAAACAGAAGGATGCTACAAAGCTGAAATTAAATGCAGCAAATCTGCCTTGAGCTGCCCCTTGAACTAAACATCCTGCCAAGGAACCATCCTCTCCAACAGCAGTCCTGCAAAACAGAAGGATTCTACAAAGCTGAAATTAAATACAGCAAATCCGCCTTGAGCTGCCCCTCAAAATAAATGTCCTGCCAAGGTTAATACACTCAAATTCTCTCTGTGTATACCTCAGTTTCTTGCCTGGGTCTATAGCACATTTAGACGGCCCATTTATCCCATTTTACCTAACCAAAAAACTACAAACTAAAATACTCCCCATTACTTGACATTGGAAGGAAATAAGAAAGCATTCCCTAAATTCTAACAAAAATTGGAAACTAAAAACAAGTGTACTGCATGCCCTAACTTGAAAAAGGTTCACCTGAAACCATTCTATTTTACAAATAAAAAAGTCTATTTCACAAAAAAAGCCTTGCCTATAAAATAAACTCCAAGCATATAACTGCAGGTTTCAAGATCCTTAAGTCTGGTAAAGCCCTGCTCCACTTGGGCTTGCTCTGCACCCCTCCCTGCCCGCAATTTCCACCCGCCCTCACTACTGCTAGCTTTATAGCCACAAAACCACACCCCTCCTATTTGACCCAATCAGGATCTCACCCCTCATTGACATCCACCCCTTACACCCACCTCCACTCCCTATCATTTCCTCCCACCATTTCCTGTCAGTTCCAATCAGTACTGTACTGCTTATTCTAACTCGGTCCATCACCCCTCTCAAGAGCATTCTGTCCTATCCATCCATTTAATATTGAGGGTACTACACTTAATATATTACCTAGTCATCAACTATGTCTACACACAAAACAATGTCTCCAGTCTCTCTCTTACCCATTATGTTAATTCCATACCTCCTCTCCACTTATGAAAATCATCCTTAAGTTGGTTTTCACTACCCAAAATGTCAAACTACCCCAGTTATGTCAAATATGACCACTCACCCATTAGGAACTCCAATACCCAATTCCATTTCCACAATAATACATCAACCTATCCAACCTAGATACATCAGCTCAAAATCTAAACATTATCAAAGACTTATATACACATTCCTGAAGCTAATTGTAAACCTACACTATAACCTCACAATGGATGGAGATATTCACCCAAACCCTGGCCCCTCTACCCCAGATAACACAACCTCTTATAAAAACAACCCTACCAATTCACCATCTATAATAAGGTCCCCTAACTCCCTCCTGGTTTACCACCTAAATATTAGGAGCTTAAATAATAAGGTACATAACCTGCACTCCCTCCTACAACTTCAATCCCCTGATAGTCTGTGCCTAACTGAAACCTGGCTAAAACCAGCAGCCTCCGATAATGAAATCTTACCACCTGGGTATAATGCACTTAGACATGACCGTATAACTAGGAAGGGGGATGTAGCTGTACTCTTCAAATCCACCCTAAATGTTACCTCAGACACCATTCAAACACCCCAAATCAATAAAGCCGAAATACTTTCCACCAAGTTCCAAATTAACAAAAACAAATGCATAAATATTGTCTGCTTGTACATTCCCCCAGGGAATAATACTAAGACACTAGAGGACATCCTCCACTGGTTCTCTGATAACTATACACAAGAAACCATAGTACTCTTAGATGTTAACAATGACTGGAACACCTACTCCTCTTAATCTCCTACCGCCCATGTAAGCCTGTATGGGTTGACACAGGTCATATCCGCTCCCAAAACATTAGGTAAATTTAACCAAAAAGAAAGTATACTAGACTGGATACTAATCAATAGCCACCTCCAAATGTACACATCAGGGACCAGCACTGACGGCCTCAGTGATCACTTTCCCACCTTCATTTGTAAACACAAAACCTATAACTCCTATCAGCTCACCTATAGAACCGTAAGAAATAATAAAAATTTTTACCTCAAAAAATTTCAGGATGAACTTAAATCATGCAACTGGTCTGCCCTAAAACATTTGCACCTAGACAAAGCGATTGCCCACTTTAACAATAAATTCCTCTCCGTCCTTGATTGACATGCACCTGTTCACTCCACTAGGATCAATACTAAACTTGCCCCGTGGCTATATACTAAACTTGCCCCGTGGCTATCTAAAGAAACCAAATCAAAAATTATAATCAGGAATAAGGCATGGGCTACCTGGTGTGCCACAAAAACTCCTACAGATCAAATTAAATTTCTGCAAATAAGAAACAAGACTAAAAGATCCATCCTACTAGATAAAAAAAAACTATTACTTCAATCTCCAGAAAGGAAACCAAAATAATCCTCAAAAATTCTGGGCAGGCATAAACAAACTACTGCACCCAGGCCAAACCACCACTCCACCTCCCTCAGCCTCTACTGATAAACTACCAGAGGATGTTGCTAATACCTTTAATAGCTTCTTTACTGAAATTATCCAAGCTCTAGCTAGCCAGTTACCCTTGAATTCCACTAACACACAAGATACCATTTCCAGTACCCAGTCCTCCTTGCTTCCAACCTCTCTACATCTTTCATTCATACTCTAATCTAAAATACTAAAGCCTACCACCCTAGCCGCTGACCTTCTCCCTGCTGAATATTTACAAAAAGCTGCAGATTCTATAGCATTCCCCATTTCCGGTCTAATTAATCAGTCCATATCTGAAGCCAAAGTCCCCTCTATCTGGAAAATATCTCATGTTATACCTCTCCATAAAGGTGGTAGCTCTACTGAATTATCTAACTATAGACCCATAGCCATCTTGTCACCACTGGCAAAAATCATGGAAAAGTGCATCCACAAACAACTTCTATACTTCCTAACCAATAACAATCTACTGGATAAATCTCAGCATGGCTTTAGACCACATCACAGTACCACCACAGCTCCCCTCTTCTTCACTAATGATATAAACCATAACAGAAACAATAACAAGCTATCCTCAGCCCTTTTTTTGGATCTCTCTAAAGCTTTTGATATGGTTAACCACCATCTACTTATCCACACCCTGGCAAAAATGTCCCTAGGTCATCACTTCCTTCAATGGTTCCAAACCTATCTCCACAATAGACAACAATCCATACTATGGCAGAACAATCTAGCCAACCTCCTACCCAACACCCTAGGTGTCCCCCAGGGGTCTATTCTGGGACCACTACTGTTTTCCATATTTATTAATGATCTCCATGCTGTCATCCCAAATGCTAACTGCATTCAGTATGAAGACGACTCCACATTGATCTGCACTGGTACCACCCAGGCTGAGCTGCAGTTAGGTACTCAGAGTACTTTCAACCTAGTTGAAAATTGGCTTGCTGACCAATGTCTGATTCTAAATCCCAACAAAACAAAGCTACTACTTTTCTCCCCCACCCAAAGATCCCCGGTGATATCTTTCTCCATTAAGTCTAACAATGGCACCATAATCTCCCCAGATGTTCACACAAAACTCCTTGGGGTAATTGTAGACAACAATCTCAAATTTGATGCTCACATTAATAAAACAATAAAATCCATTAATAAAAAACTGGGCTCACTTCATAGAATAAAACCATTCCTAACCCCACCTGCTAGGACTGCCATCGCCCGCTCCCATCTACTCTCCACCCTCTTCTATGCTTCCCTTTTACTTGCCAACATAAATAAAACTGAACTTAACAGACGCTCTGCCTGCTACAATAGCATAGCTAGGTTTGCCACAGGCCTGCCCTACAAAACACATCACTGCATAAACCTAAAAAAATCAAGGATGGCTAGAGCTAACCAGGCAGATTCAGTATAACCAACTTACTGTGGCTCACAAAGTACTTAACCAACCTGAAAATACACCTGCTTTGAAAAACATCATCTATCCCCATGCCAACCTCAGATCACTTCACTCATCCAATAGACTTGTAGTACAAACCACCAAATCCAACAACTCAGCCGGGGACACCATGTTTGCCAGCTCTGTAGGCAAAACTTGGAACTCACTACCTGCTGACATTATAATACACACTACCCTATCTCAATTCAAGAAACCCTCAAGCAGTATTTCAAGACTCAGTGGCTATGTCCTTGCTCCAAGCCTGACTAAATATTTGGTAACAATGGTGTACCAGTATTGTATTGTTAATTTATATCTACTGTATCGTAATTTAGTTAACCAGATGATAAGCATGTTAGATTATATAACTTACACTCCATGTGTGTTTAAATTGCCAGAAATTGTTCTTTATTGTATATTACGTCAGCTTTGCCTATATTACTTCCTTTGGAGCTTTTCTCCCCGGGCCTCCGCTGAAAATGGACATGTATCCAGTCGGACTATCCTGGTCAACAAATGTAAAATAAATAAAAATAAATAAAAGTTTCACATGTAAAGTGTTTTTGTATTGCTCTGTGACTTCCTAGCAGCTGTACATCTGAGAGAGAAGTATTTTTGACAGAGACATGTTAAATTCTGTTGGTATCTGTTTAGCCTGGGAACTAGATGCAAGTGTCAAATAGTGATGTCATCTAACTAACCCAACAGTAATGTGTATTATTAATTTAAGAACTATCTCGGAGAGAGAGAGAGAGAGAGAGAGAGAGTGCATTTTGTATTTTGTTCTGAATATGACAACTCATCAGCACTTATCTAGCTCTGTAAGTAAGACTTAGATCTTAGTATATAGGAATATAGCAAGATTAGTGTAAATGTTTTCTATATTTATGTGAGACTGTCATACTATGTTATTTTAAAGTATTTCCTGTGAACTGTGAACTCTCTATTGTCACTGTGTTGAGTTAATAAGTATTGTCTTGTGTTTTTATTATTTATTATTAAATATTTTTAAACTTTTAACTGTGACTGTTTTGTGTAGAGTTAATTTAAGCCGTTAGTGTACTTGCATGTATTTGGTGATACTGTACAAGCCACTCCTAAATAGCCTTAGACTTGGTCACACTTACTATTTGGATAACAGTAACATTACACAGTAGAATTGGACACCCTTCGGTAAGGGCCTTTATAGTAGGTGATAGTGGTTGGTGGCAGTCGGTACTACCTTATAGTCTGGGCAGAAGGGGGCATAGCTAGTGAACCTGTGCCAGCCTTCCTCAGACGTGTCTGTGTGTTTGTATATAAATCAAATCTCAAAGTGTGTGTGTATATCAGCTACTTGGGTAGGGACATGAAGCACTGGTTGGACAGAGAGGATGCTGGAGGTTTTATCTTGCCCACTAGGCTGAGATCTGAACCCTATAGCTGTGCCAGTGGGGAGTCTTATTGAGGATCTGGTGAGAGAGGGAGAAACCCTCCCCAGAGTGACTGTGATCTCTCTGTGCTCTTAATGGAAATTGCACTTTACTGTGTGTGTACTTGTTATCCTCTCAATGTGCACGTCCCTTACTGGTGTTAATGGTGAGGATTGAGGCTCCTTGATTACTGGGCCAGTGCACGGGCATCACAAAACCTGATTAACATTTGTATTTATGTAGATTATACATTGCATATGTTTTCTTTCTTTTTAACAACTGTCATTCACTCCAACATTACATAAATTGTTTAGGTCTTACCCTCCCTTAAATCACACTCCTCCTACTAAACATTATTCGACTTATATCATTCCCAGAAATTCCATGTATTTCTATATAATTTGCTCCTTCCCTTTTCTAAAGATCCTACATCCAGTTCTTTTATCTCTTTTACAGCATTCCCTACTTCATTTATAGTGGGCTTATATTTTGATTTCCATTTTCTAGCAATTGCTTTCTTAGCAATCAATAACAAAATTAGGAAGGTGTTATTATGTCTAGGCTATTCAGGTCCTGTGTCCAAGCTCCATTTCACATCAAACAAAGCCACTCTATGGCCCTGTTTAAGCATAGCCTGTATAACTGGATGGGAAATCATAAATTCCTGCCAGGGATTTCACCTATAACTCTTCTAGATATGCTAAATAATCTGAAATTCAGGCAAGATCCTCTATTTTGGGTTTCTCTAGTATTATACTGGGCACACGCTGCTAGGCTTATAAAGACCTTTGGGCCAATAGCCCAGTAACCACCTATGAACCTATAATTCCCAAACTTCCACAGGAATATTATCTTTTTGTGGGGACTTCCCTATGACTGATTCTGTATCACTGTTTTTATCTCTTTCTTCCCATCCTAGCTGTCAACAGCTAAGCATCATCATCCTCTAACTGTCATAATTAAGTCTCCCATAATTATTTCCATGTCTGCCTTTTCTTGGTTTCCATATTCCCCTGCTTTATAAAAAGTTTCACAAAATTTGCAAACTATCTCTAATTCCTGTATAAGATTTCTGTTTGCTTTTTTCTCATAAGGTTCCTAAGTTTGTTGGCAACCATTTATACTTTTGGTTGCTTTAGTCACTGTGCTAAAACTTTTTGTCCTCTGGAGTTGTTATCTAAACAAGTTTTTTTTTCTTTTTTAAGAGCAACCAAACTAAACTCATGCACATTATCTACCTATCCCCTGATATTCCTTTTAGCACTCTGCGCAGCCAAACTAAACTCATGCACGTTATCTACCTATCCCCCAATCTTCCTTTTAGCACTCTGCGCAGCCAAACTAAACTCATGCACGTTATCTACCTATCCCCGATCTTCCTTTTAGCACTCTGCGCAGCCAAACTAAACTCATGCACATTATCTACCTATCCCTGATCTTCCTTTTAGCGCTCTGCGCAGCCAAACTAAACTCATGCACGTTATCTACCTATCCCTGATCTTCCTTTTAGCACTCTGCGCAGCCAAACTAAACTCGTGCACGTTATCTACCTATCCCCCGATCTTCCTTTTAGCACTCTGCGCAGCCAAACTAAACTCATGCACATTATCTACCTATCCCTGATCTTCCTTTTAGCACTCTGCGCAGCCAAACTAAACTCGTGCACATTATCTACCTATCCCTGATCTTCCTTTTAGCACTCTGCGCAGCCAAACTAAACTCGTGCACGTTATCTACCTATCCCCCGATCTTCCTTTTAGCGCTCTGCTCAGCCAAACTAAACTCATGCACGTTATCTACCTATCCCCCGATCTTCCTTTTAGCACTCTGCACAGCCAAACTAAACTCATGCACGTTATCTACCTATCCCCTGATCTTCCTTTTAGTGCTCTGCTCAGCCAAACTAAACTCATGCACATTATCTACCTATCCCCTGATCTTCCTTTTAGCGCTCTGCGCAGCCAAACTAAACTCATGCACGTTATCTACCTATCCCTGATCTTCCTTTTAGCACTCTGTGCAGCCAAACTAAACTCGTGCACGTTATCTACCTATCCCTGATCTTCCTTTTAGCACTCTGCACAGCCAAACTAAACTCATGCACATTATCTACCTATCCCCGATCTTCCTTTTAGCACTCTGCATTTGCTCCTTTTCTTTCCTTCTGTGAGATTTCCGTAATTCGACGATACGTTTTTACCTTTGTTATCGTCTCTAAATAATTCCTATTACTTCATTCCCATATATTTTTCTCTTTGATTTCTACGCTACTTTTAAACCCCATTTTCATTTCATTTTATCCCGGTCACTAACTATCCCTTCTGAAGAAATCTCCATTTTCTCTAATGACTCTTGACTAATTCCCACTGCCCATTCCTTAAATCCATCTCTTTTTAACAGCTAAATAGGAAAGTCTCAATGTCTCTTTTTTATTTCATTACCTTGTATCTTTGTCTTAGTTTTTATCAGTTCATCATATGAAATAATTATTGGACATGTGTCAAAACTTCCAATTAAATACAGATGCTCCTAGGAAACAATTTCTGTCCAATCCATCCCAGTTATTGTTATCTGCAGGCTCAGACTGAAAGAGGACCAGTGGTATCTGTGCTGTACAAAGTTAACACATTCAGAAATCTACCCGCTTTTGTTATATTTTTCTTTCTAGGTCCTCCTGATACATCCTCACTATTGTACAAAATTCTAGTTCCCACCTATGAGTAATATTCTCCGCTAAAAACAGTATATTTATCACAAAAGATTCTTAGACTCCATAATAACAGCTTTTGGTGGAATATAAATACATACCAGCATAATCCTCCTCTCTTGGAAGTACCCCCTTACTACCACACATTTACCATCATTGTCTTTTTCCCTCTAGGCCCTCTCTAGCAATCACTATTATTTACCCCCCTTTCATTAGCCACTGATATTCTGCTGAACATCCACCCTGAAATCCTTTTTTTCTCAAATTCAAATTTTCATTTCTAGTCAAATGTGTCTCCTGCAGCATTGCTATTTGCAGTCTACATGTCTTAATATAATCCATTTCTCTTTGGTTTTTGCCCATACTCGTAAGGCCATTTGCCATTACTATAGAGAGCTATTACTCCCACCTGTGATTTATTTTATTTATTTTATTTTGCATTTGTTAACCGGGAAAGTCCGTCTGGACACATATACATTTTCAGCAGCGGCCCGCGGAGAAAAGCTCCAGTAGCATGTCATACAAGAAACTTTAACAGAATATTGTACAGAGATACAAGTTCCTTAGAAACAAAAATCAGGAATAGTTTAACAATTCATTCTAACACACGTTTATATTGCATTTCATTACTCACGCTGTATATAATGCCATGTATATAACACATGTTTATATTATATTTCATTGCTCATGCTCTATATACTGCCATGTATCTAACATACGTTTATATTGCATTTCATTACTTATGCTGTATATAATGCCATGTATCTAACACATGTTTATATTGCATTTCATTACTCACGCTGTATATAACGCCATGTATATAACATGTTTATATTACATTTCATTACTCACGCTGTATATAATGCCATGTATCTAACACATGTTTATATTACATTTCATTACTCACGCTGTATATAATGCCGTGTATCGAACACATGTTTATGTTATATTTCATTACTCACGCTGTATATAATGCCATGTATTTAAAACATGTTTATATTGCATTTCATTACTCACGCTGTATATAATGCCATGTATCTAACACATGTTTATATTACATTTCATTACTCACGCTGTATATAATGCCATGTATCTAACACATGTTTATATTGCATTTCATTACTCATGCTGTATATAATGTCATGTATCTAACACATGTTTATATTACATTTCATTACTCACGCTGTATATAATGCCATGTATCTAACACATGTTTATATTACATTTCATTACTCACGCTGTATATAACACCATGTATATAACACATTTATATTACATTTCATTACTCACGCTGTATATAATGCCATGTATCTAACATGTTTATATTACATTTCATTACTCACGCTGTACATAATGCCATGTATCTAACACATGTTTATATTAAATTTCATTACTCACACTCTAAATAATGCCATGTATCTAACACATGTTTATATTGCATTTCATTATTCACGCTGTATATAACTCCATGTATATAACACGTTTATATTGCATTTCATTACTCATGCTGTATATAATGCCATGTATCTGTTGTGTTCGTCTACAGGCTGAGACTGACATAGGACCAATGTTATCTGTGCTGTACCCAGTTAACCTAATCAAAATAAAATTAAAAAAATAAATAAATCATCTGATCACAATTAAACATCAAGGAGTTATCAAATCAAAGCATATTATTACAGGTATGAGCAGGGAGCCGTCATCTGTGCAAAGCAGCTGGCCTCCTCTCACCTGATCATGTGATGACTGATAACCAATTATATATCTAGACTGCAATAGTGTGTGTGTGTGTGTGTGTGTGTGTGTGTGTGTGTGTGTGTGTGTGTGTGTGTGTGTGTGTGTTCTAAGTGCATCTTTGCCCGGACACATGTGTGTCTGTATGCATATATCCGGTCTGAAAAAAAAACTAAAATATGCTACAATTGCCATCTTTTTCTGTATGATCATGGCAAACATTGGGAGTATGACCAGTTAAAAATAGTTATTCTAAAGATGAGAGAAAGGGCGGTCAGTGCCTGAAAGTTACTGACCTAGGGATACTGCCACATGCCAGTGGGTCCCTGTGTGTATGAATATAAATATATACATATTTAGCTAGCTAGATAGATAGATAAATAGATAGATAGATAGATAGATAGATAGATAGATAGATAGATAGATAGATAGATAGGATAGATAAGTGTGTGTGTCTGTGTTTCAGACAGACCCCTAGAAATATCAAATCATGGCAAAGGAGAAGGATTTTGCCTACAAGCTGCTAAAGGAGCTATAACATGGGTACGGCTAAATGAGAAAAATAACCCCATGAGTTATCAGAGTCCTGAACTAAGAAGCATAGTTACATGAAGAAAATGTATCCCATACAGCAAAACAACCTTCAGGAACAAAGAATTTGGGGGACAGAAACACCCTATATGTTTTTAAAGCAGGAATCTTAAAAGTGTAGAATGCAAATATTTTGCCATTGGGAGAGAGATTACCTGACAATAAAATGACCATATCCTATTATTATGGTTAAATAGTCAGAAGTAATGTAATTGCAAATTATGTAGATTGGTTCTTTCCACACAGGCGTTTGATTTTGAGATATCACATAGGCATCATATACAAATGTGTAGATTGTGGGTGGGCTGTCCAGGTCCCATAGCTTCTCCATTTAAGTTCAAAACCTAGAATTTCAGCTGGAATGTGTAACATTTTTGTGGTACTAAATGCTGAATATACTGCAAATATGTAAAGAATGCTATAGTCTACATACTTTGCCTTTAAAACATTTCTAGTAGCAGCCTTCTTGAAAATGGTCAGATATATAGGAAATAATATTTTTCCCATAAAGAAACTGCAATGAGGGTCAGTTAGTGGTTCTAATTTTCCCAGCTATAACATTACAAACAGTGATCTGTGGTTTAAGTAGTTTTCTTTCCTTCATTCATTCTTTCTTTCTTTCATTTTGATGAGAATAAATTTAGAATGAATTTAGTCTTTTAAATTTCATAAAATTAGTAACATATTAAGTGCCTCTGAATGATGGTCATTTTAAAATGTTAACATATTAACTGAATAAGAATAAAGGTAATTTTTTTTCTTTTTGCAGCTGAAAGATTTTTATGATAAATATGGTGGTATTTATAAAGTACAGTACTCAATCTGGTGTTATCAGGTGGAATTGTCAATAAGCATTGATGCTATCCTGAAGACTGTACTGTAAGTAACGGTACTACCTGCTTCTACTGTTACTATTATTGCTATTACCACTTTATTGCTGCTAATACTACTACTGCTGCAACCACTGTTACTACTACTGCTACTACTGTTAATATTACTGCTACTACTGATACTACTGTTACCATTACTGCTACTACTACTGCTCCTATCACTGTTACTATTACCAGTGCTACTACTCTACTATTACTGCAGCTACTACTACTGCAACTATTGTCAGTGCTGCTACTGCTATTGTTTCTACTGCTGCTGAAACTTCTGCTACCACTGCTAATGCTGTTACTGCTACTACTACAACTACTGCTATTATTGCTACTACTACTGCTACAACTACTGCTATTACTGCTACTGCTAGTACTATTGCTACTACTACTGCTACTACAACTACTGCTATTACTGCTACTACTACTACTGCTACAACTACTGCTATTACTGCTACTGCTAGTACTATTGCTACTACTACTGCTACTATAACCATTAGGCCACCCTCCCCCCTACAACTACTATTACTGCTACTGCTACTACTACAACTACTGCTATTACTGCTACTGCTAATACTATTGCTACTACTACTGCTACTACAAACATTAGGCCACCCCCCTACAACTACTGCTATTACTGCTACTGCTAATACTACTGCTACAACTACTGCTACTACAACTACTGCTATTACTGCTACTGCTACTAGTACTGCTGCAACTACTGCTAGTACTGCTACTGCTAGCACTATTGCTACTACTACTGCTACTACAACTACTGCTATTACTGCTACTGCTAGTATTATTGCTAATACTACTGCTACTACAACTACTGCTATTACTGCTACTGCTAGCACTATTGCTAATACTACTGCTACTACAACTACTGCTATTACTGCTACTGCTACTACTACAACTACTGCTATTACTGCTACTGCTACTACTACAACTACTGCTATTACTGCTACTGCTACTACTACAACTACTGCTATTACTGCTACTGCTACTACTACAACTACTGCTATTGCTAGTACTATTGCTACTACCACTGCTACTACTGGTATTGCTACTACTACTATTACTACTACTCCCACTCCTACTAATTTATTTGTTATTTATTTATTTAATTAACATTTGTTAACTGGGTTAGTCCAATGGAGTGTTTGGCTCATTTTCATTGGAGACTCGGAGAGAAAAGCTCCTCAGTGAGTTTTTAAATTTACAAACAGTTTAGAAATTATTTGCAACTAAACAAACAGTTAACAAGATAACATTTACAATAATCTTACAGAAAACACTCGGGTACAACGTCATGAAAGGAATAATGCATTCATAATTCCTGTTTAGTTATATACAGTATGTGTACAAAAGGGATAGCATGGAGTGGAAGTGGTTAAACAGTGAGACAGAGGGGTAGAAGTTTATTATGATAGACAGGGGAGGGATAGGTGCTTATACAGTGGGACAGAGGGGTAGAAGTTTATTATGATAGATGGGGGAGGGATAGGTGCTTATACAGTGGGACAGAGGGGTAGAAGTTTATTATGATACACGGGGGAGAGATAGGTGCTTATACAGGGGGACAGAGGAGTAGAAGTTTATTATGATAGACAGGGGAGGGATAGGTGCTTATACAGGGGGACTGAGGGGTAGACGTTTATTATGATAGACAGGGGAGGGATAGGTGCTTATACAGGGGGACTGAGGGGTAGAAGTTTCTTATGATAGACAGGGGAGGGATAGGTGCTTATACAATGGGACAAAGGGGTAGAAGTTTATTATGATAGACAGGGGAGGGATAGGTGCTTATACAGTGGGACAGAGGGGTAGATGTTTATTATGATAGACAGGGGAAGGATAGGTGCTTATACAGTGGGACTGAGGGGAAGAAGTTTATTATGATAGACAGGGGAGGGATAGGTGCTTATATACTGGGACAGAGGGGTAGAAGTTTATTATGATAGACGGGGAGGGACAGGTGCTTATACAGTGGGACAGAGGGGTAGAAGTTTATTATGATAGACAGGGGAGGGATAGGTACTTATGCAGGGGGACTGAGGGGTAGAAGTTTATTATGATAGACGGGAGGAGGGATAGATGCTTATACAGTGGGACAGAGGGGAAGAAGTTTATTATGATAGACAGGGAGGGATAGGTGCTTATACAGTGGGACAGAGGGGTAGAAGTTTATTATGATACACAGGGGAGAGATAGGTGCTTATACAGGGGGACAGAGGAGTAGAAGTTTATTATGATAGACAGGGGAGGGATAGGTGCTTATACAGGGGGACTGAGGGGTAGACGTTTATTATGATAGACAGGGGAGGGATAGGTGCTTATACAGGGGGACTGAGGGGTAGAAGTTTATTATGATAGACAGGGGAGGGATAGGTGCTTATGCAGTGGGACAGAGGGGTAGAAGTTTATTATGATAGACAGGGGAGGGATAGGTGCTTATACAGTGGGACAGAGGGGTAGAAGTTTATTATGATAGACAGGGGAAGGATAGGTGCTTATACAGTGGGACTGAGGGGTAGAAGTTTATTATGATAGACAGGGGAGGGATAGGTGCTTATACACTGGGACAGAGAGGTAGAAGTTTATTATGATAGACAGGGAGGGATAGGTGCTTATACAGTAGGACAGAGGGCTAGAAGTTTATTATGATAGACAGGGGAGGGATAGGCACTTATACAGGGGAACTGAGGGGTAGAAGTTTATTATGATAGGCGGGGGGAGGGAGAGGTGCTTATACAGTGGGACAGAGGAGTAGACGTTTATTATGATAGACAGGGGAGGGATAGTTGCTTATACAGTGGGACAGAGGGGTAGAAGTTTATTATGATAGACAGGAAAGGGATAGGTGCTTATACAGTGGAACAGAGGGGTAGAAGTTTATTATGATAGACAGGGGAGGGATAGGTGCTTATACAGTGGGACAGAGGGGTAGAAGTTTATTATGATAGATAGGGGAGAGATAGGTGCTTATAAAGGGGGACAGAGGAGTAGAAGTTTATTATGATAGACAGGGGAGGGATAGGTGATTATACAGGGGGACTGAGGGGTAGACGTTTATTATGACAGACAGGGGAGGGATAGGTGCTTATACAGGGGGACTGAGGGGTAGAAGTGTATTATGATAGACAGGGGAGGGATAGGTGCTTATGCAGTGGGACAGAGGGGTAGAAGTTTATTATGATAGACACGGTAAGGATAGGTGCTTATACAGTGGGACAGAGGGGTAGAAGTTTATTATGATAGACAGGGGAAGGATAGGTGCTTATACAGTGGGACTGAGGGATAGAAGTTTATTATGATAGACAGGAGAGGGATAGGTGCTTATACACTGGGACAGAGGGGTAGAAGTTTATTATGATAGACTGGGAGGGATAGGTGCTTTTACAGTGGGACAGAGGGGTAGAAGTTTATTATGATAGACAGGGGAGGGGATAGGTACTTATACAGGGGGACTGACAGGTAGAAGTTTATTATGATAGACAGGGGAGGGATAGGTGCTTATACAGTGGGACAGAGGGGTAGAAGTTTATTATGATAGACGGGGGGAGGGATAGGTGCTTATACAGTGGGACAGGGGGGTAGAAGTTTATTATGGTAGACGGGAAGGATAGGCACTTATACAGTGGAATAGAGGGGTAGAAGTTTATTACGACAGACAGGGGAGGGATAGGTGCTTATACACTGGGACAGAGGGGTAGATGTTTATTGTGATAGACGGGGAGGGATAGGTGCTTATACACTGGGACAGAGAGGTAGAAGTTTCTTATGATAAACGGGGAGGGATAGGTGCTTATACAGTGGGACAGAGGGTAGAAGTTTATTATGATAGACTGGGGAGGGATAGGGGCTTATACAGGGGACAGAGGGGTAGAAGTTTATTATGATAGACAAGGGAGGGATAGGTGCTTATACAGTGGGACAGAGGGGCAGAAGTTTATTATGATAGATGGGGAGGGATAGGTGCTTATACAGTGGGACAGAGAGGTAGAAGTTTATTATGATAGACAGGGGAGGGATAGTTACTTATACAGTGGGACAGAGGGGTAGAAGTTTATTATGATAGACAAGGGAGGGATAGGTGCTTATACATGGGGCAAGGGGTAGAAGTTTATTATGACAGATGGGGAGGGATAGGTGCTTATACAGTGAGACAGAGGGGTAGAAGTTTATTATGATAGACAGGGGAGGGATAGGTGCTTATACAGGGGACAGAGGGGTAGAAGTTTATTATGATAGACAGGGGAGGGATAGGTACTTATACAGTGGGACAGAGGAGTAGACGTTTGTTATGATAGACAAGGGAGGGATAGGTGCTTATACACGGGGACAGAGGGGTAGAAGTTTATTGTGATAGACAGGGAGGGATAGGTGCTTATACAGGGGGACAGAGGGGTAGAAGTTTATTATGATAGACAGGGAGGGATAGATGCTTATACAGGGGGACAGAGGGGTAGAAGTTTATTATGATAGACAGGGAGGGATAGGTTCTTATACAGTGGGACAGAGGGGTAGAAGTTTATTATGATAGACGGGGAGGGATAGGTGATTATACAGGGGGACGGAGGGGTAGACGTTTATTATGATAGACAGGGGAAGGATAGGTGCTTATACAGGGGGACTGAGGGGTAGAAGTTTATTATGATAGACAGGAAAGGGGTAGGTGCTTATACAGTGGAACAGAGGGGTAGAAGTTTATTATGATAGACAGGGGAGGGATAGGTGCTTATACAGGGGGACTGAGGGATAGAAGTTTATTATGATAGATGGGAGGGATAGGTGCTTATACAGTGGGACAGAGGGGTAGACGTTTATTATGATAGACATGGGAGGGATAGGTGCTTATACAATGGGACAGAGGGGTAGAAGTTTATTATGATAGACAGGGGAGGGACAGGTGCTTATACAGTGGGACAGAGGGGTAGATGTTTATTATGATAGACAGGGGAGGGATAGGTGCTTATATACTGGGACAGAGGGGTAAAAGTGTATTATGATAGACGGGGAGGGATAGGTGCTTGTACAGTGGGACAGAGGGGTAGAAGTTTATTATGATAGACAGGGGAGGGATAGGTGCTTATACAGTGGGACAGAGGGGTAGAAGTTTATTATGATAGATAGGGAGGGATAGGTGCTTATACAGTGGGACAGAGGGGTAGAAGTTTATTATGATAGGCAGGGGAGGGATAGGTGCTTATAGAGTGGGACAGAGGGGTAGAAGTTTATTATGATAGACAGGAAAGGGATAGGTACTTATACGGTGGGACAGAGGGGTAGAAGTTTATTATGATAGACAGGGGAGGGATAGGTGCTTATACAGGGGGACTGAGGGGTAGAAGTTTATTATGATAGACAAGGGAGGGATTGGTGCTTATACAGGGGGAGTGAAGGGTAGACGTTTATTATGATAGACATGGGAGGGATAGGTGCTTATACAATGGGACAGGCGTTTATGATAGACAGGGGAGGGATAGGTGCTTATACAGTGGGACAGAGGGGTAGATGTTTATTATGATAGACAGGGGAGGGATAGGTGCTTATATACTGGGACAGAGGGGTAAAAGTTTATTATGATAGACGGGGAGGGATAGGTGCTTATACAGTGGGACAGAGGGGTAGAAGTTTATTATGATAGACAGGGGAGGGATAGGTACTTATACAGGGGGACTGAGGGGTAGAAGTTTATTATTTTAGACGGGAGGAGGGATAGGTGTTTATAGAGTGGGACAGAGGGGTAGAAGTTTATTATGATAGACAGGAAAGGGATAGGTGCTTATACAGTGGGACAGAGGGGTAGACGTTTATTATGATAGACAGGGGAGTGATAGGTGCTTATACAGTGGGACAGAGGGGTAGAAGTTTATTATGATAGATGGGGAGGGATAGGTGCTTATACAGTGGGACAGAGGGGTAGAAGTTTAATATGATACACGGGAGAGATAGGTGCTTATACAGGGGGACAGAGGAGTAGAAGTTTATTATGATAGACAGGGGCGGGATAGGTGCTTATACATGGGGACTGAGGGGTAGACGTTTATTATGATAGACAGGGGAGGGATAGGTGCTTATGCAGTGGGACAGAGGGGTAGAAGTTTATTATGATAGACGGGGAGGGATAGGTGCTTATACAGTGGGACAGAGGGTAGAAGTTTATTATGATAGACAGGGGAGGGATAGGTGCTTATACACTGGGACAGAGGGGTAGAAGTTTATTATGATAGACAGGGAGGGATAGGTGCTTATACAGTGGGACAGAGGGGTAGAAGTTTATTATGATAGATAGGGGAGGGATAGGTGCTTATAAAGTGGGACAGAGGGGTAGAAGTTTAATATGATACACAGGGGAGAGATAGGTGCTTATACAGGGGGACAGAGGAGTAGAAGTTTATTATGATAGACAGGGGAGGGATAGGTGCTTATACAGGGGGACTGAGGGCTAGAAGTTTATTATGATAGACAGGGGAGGGATAGGTACTTATACAGGGGGACTGAGGGGTAGAAGTTTATTATGATAGGCGGGGGGAGGGATAGGTGCTTATACAGTGGGACAGAGGAGTAGACGTTTATTATGATAGACAGGGGAGGGATAGGTGCTTATACAGTGGGACAGAGGGGTAGAAGTTTATTATGATAGACAGGAAAGGGATAGGTGCTTATACAGTGGAACAGAGGAGTAGAAGTTTATTGTGATAGACAGGGGAGGGATAGGTGCTATACAGTGGGACAGAGGGGTTGAAGTTTATTATGATAGATGGGGGAGAGACAGGTGCTTATACAGGGGGACAGAGTAGTAGAAGTTTATTATGATAGACAGGGGAGGGATAGGTGCTTATACAGGGGGACTGAGGGGTAGACGTTTATTATGATAGACAAGGGAGGGATAGGTGCTTATACAGGGGTACTGAGGGGTAGAAGTTTATTATGATAGACAGGGGAGGGATAGGTGCTTATGCACTGGGACAGAGGGGTAGAAGTTTATTATGATAGACAGGGGAGGGATAGGTGCTGATACAGTGGGACAGAGGGGTAGAAGTTTATTATGAAAGACACGGGCAGGATAGGTGCTTATACAGTGGGACTGAGGGATAGAAGTTTATTATGATAGACAGGGGAGGGATAGGTGCTTATACACCGGGAGAGAGGGGTAGACGTTTATGGGATAGGTGCTTTTACAGTGGGACAGAGGGGTAGAAGTTTACTATGATAGACAGGGGAGGGATAGGTACTTATACAGGGGGACTGACGGGTAGAAGTTTATTATGATAGACAGGGGAGGGCTAGGTGCTTATACAGTGGGACAGAAAGGTAGAAGTTTATTATGATAGAAGGGGGGAGGGATAGGTGCTTATACAGTGGGACATGGGGGTGAAGTTTATTATGGTAGACAGGGGAAGGATAGGCACTTATAGAGTGGAACAGAGGGGTAGAAGTTTATTATGATAGATGGGGAGGGATAGGTGCTTATACAATGGGACAGAGGGGTAGAAGTTTATTATGATAGACAAGGGGAGGGATAGGTGCTTATACAGCGGGACTGAGGGGTAGAAGTTTATTATGATAGACAAGGGAGGGATAGGTGCTTTTACAGTGGGACAGAGGGGTAGAAGTTTATTATGATAGACAGGGGAGGGATGGGTACTTATACAGTGGGACAGAGGGGTAGAACTTTATTATGATAGACAAGGGAGGGATAAGTGCTTATACATGGGGACTGAGGGGTAGAAGTTTATTATGATAGATGGGGAGGGATAGGTGCTTATACAGTGGGACAGAGGGGTAGAAGTTTATTATGATAGACAGGGGTGGGATAGGTGCTTATACAGGGGACAGAGGGGTAGAAGTTTATTATGATAGATAGGGGAGGGATAGGTACTTATACAGTGGGACAGAGGGGTAGAAGTTTATTATGATAGACAGGGAGGGATAGGTGCTTATACAGGGGGATGGAGGGGTAGAAGTTAATTATGATAGACAGGGGAGGGATAGGTGCTTGTACAGGGGGACAGAGGGGTAGAAGTTTATTATGATAGACAGGGAGGGATAGGTGCTTATACAGTGGGACAGAGGGGTCGAAGTTTATTATGATAGAAGGGGTGGGATATGTGCTTATACAGGGGGACGGAGGAGTAGACGTTTATTATGATAGACAGGGGAGGGATAGGTGCTTATACAGGGGGACTGAGGGGTAGAAGTTTATTATGATAGACAGGGGAAGGATAGGTGCTTATACAGTGGGACTGAAGGGTAGAAGGTTATTATGATAGACAGGGGAGGGATAGGTGCTTATACAGGGGGACAGAGGCGTAGAAGTTTATTATGATAGATGGGGAGGAAAGGAAAATGAGGGAGAAGGAATAGAAGGGAAGGATATTTTGGGAGAACAGGGAAATTAGAATGAGAGGACTGGTGGAGGGGGAGGTATTAGAAGCTGGGGTAGTGTCTTTTCAGGGAGGATGATTACAGTGGCAGGACCATTTGTTTGTTAGGTATCTTCAAGTGGCTATTTTGAAATGCTTGGTATGGTCAAGGGACCCAATTTCTTGGGGTAGCTGGCTCCAAGTTGCAGCAGGGTTATAGTTATAGACTAAGCATCCTGTTTTGGTTTTGGGTTTATAAATCTGTAGGAAGTCTTGGTCTGAGCTGTGTAGTGTCCTGGTTGGGGAATACTTAGGTATAATAGATAAAAGGCTAGGGCAGAACGATGGTAGATAGAGGATGGAGTGGATAATTTGTAGCTAGTGTAGTAGGAGCAGATGAGGGAATTCAAGCCAGTCCAATTGTTTAAGGAATAGGCAATGGTGTGACTTGTAGGTGTGGTTTGCAGTGAATCTGGCCACCTTATTGTAGGTAGTTTCCAGTTTTGTAATGAGTGTGGTGTTAAGGTTTGTGAACAAGTGACAGCTGTATAGAAGGGTGGGAAGAAGAAATGCATGGGAGAGAGTTATTCTGGCCATGTTGGTTAAATATGATAAAGGAGTCCAAGTTTCTGGTGAGTCTTTTTGATAGAATTAGTGACTTGGAGATCAAATTTAAGCTAATCATCTATTATGACTCCCAGCAGTTTATTGCTGGGTTCAGCAGTAATTGTGGTGTTATTGCTTGATAGGATGGCAAATATGGTTTTGAGATTGATGAGGTTTTTGGGGAGGAAGAGTATGAGCTTAGTCTTCTTAGGGTCGAGAATTAATTTATCACAAAGCCATGTCTCTATGGTGTTGAAGATGCTTGGGTAGTAGAGTGGAGGTCAGATGGATTGTCTGCAGTGGTGATGACCGTTGAATCATCTGCAGATTGTACAACTGTAGAGTGGGGGCAAGAGGTGTAAAGTAGGTGTGCAAGTGTAGAGTGAGGACAAGAGGTGTAAAGTAGGTGTACAAGTGTAGAGCGGGGACAAGAGGTGTAAAGTAGGTGTACAAGTGTAGAGCGGGGACAAGAGGTGTAAAGTAGGTGTACAAGTGTAGAGCGGGGACAAGAGGTGTAAAGTAGGTGTACAAGTGTAGAGCAGGGACAAGAGGTGTAAAGTAGGTGTACAAGTGTAGAGCGGGGACAAGAGGTGTAAAGTAGGTGTACAAGTGTAGAGCGGGGACACGAGGTGTAAAGTAGGTGTACAAGTGTAGAGTGGGGACAAGAATCATCTGCAGATTGTACAAGTGTAGAGTGGGGACAAGAGGTGTAAAGTAGGTGTACAAGTGTAGAGCGGGGACAAGAGGTGTAAAGTAGGTGTACAAGTGTAGAGCGGGGACAAGAGGTGTAAAGTAGGTGTACAAGTGTAGAGTGGGGACAAGAGGTGTAAATTAGATGTACAAGTGTAGAGCGGGGACAAGAGGTGTAAAGTAGGTGTACAAGTGTAGAGCAGGGACAAGAGGTGTAAAGTTGGTGTACAAGTTTAGAGCTGGGACAAGAGGTGTAAAGTAGGTGTACAAGTGTAGAGCGGGGACACGAGGTGTAAAGTAGGTGTACAAGTGTAGAGCGGGGACAAGAGGTGTAAAGTAGGTGTACAAGTGTAGAGTGGGGACAAGAGGTGTAAAGTAGGTGTACAAGTGTAGAGTGGGGACACAAGATGTAAAGTAGGTGTACAAGTGTAGAGCGGGGACAAGAGGTGTAAAGTAGGTGTACAAGTGTAGAGCGGGGACAAGAGGTGTAAAGTAGGTGTACAAGTGTAGAGCGAGGACAAGAGGTGTAAAGTAGGTGTACAAGTGTAGAGCGGGGACAAGAGGTGTAAAGTAGGTGTACAAGTGTAGAGCGGGGACAAGAGGTGTAAAGTAGGTGTACAAGTGTAGAGCAGGGACAGGAGGTGTAAAGTAGGTGTACAAGTGTAGAGCGGGGACAAGAGGTGTAAAGTAGGTGTACAAGTGTAGAGCGGGGACAAGAGGTGTAAAGTAGGTGTACAAGTGTAGAGCGGGGACAAGAGGTGTAAAGTAGGTTAGTGAAAATATTAAAAGAGCAGTGGCCCAAGTATGGATCCTTGGGGGACTCCCATTGGCAGATTAAGGGGGGATAGTGCAGAATGCCATTTAACAGCTTGCTGATGTTTAGAGAGATAGCTGGAAAACCAGGAAATGGTGGGAGGAGAGAATTTTAAATAGGAGAGTTTGTTTGTCCAAAAGGAGGGGATGGAATAATAATAATGTATTGCATGCAGGGGATGGGATATTAATAATGTATTGCATGGAGTGTTGTTATTATGCTGAAGTATTAGTTAAATGACATCCTGGTTCAGAGCCACTATAGTGCAAGACCCAACCTTAGCAACACTTAGAAAAATGCTTAACCTATGCTGTTAACATCACATCCAGTGTATTAGTGGTGCTGAACCAGTGTGCTATTAAACTAATATTGTGCATAAATAACAGCAGAACAAGAAATGGGTTAATTTCAACTCCTTTCTCTCTTTTGTCTATGTTACACACAAAACATATTTGGGAACCAGCTGCTTCCCTTACATAGGGACTTCATAAAGACATAAACTGATTCTTAACTACATTACCAGTTTTCAAAGATGGCACAGCAATTCCCTTTTTTAAAATGTACTGTAAAGAATTATGATTGGATCTCCGATCTTAATTTAAAATGAAGTCTTTTCGACATGGATGCCAACATTCACCTCTCAGGCTTTGCTCTTGAGGTCTATTTCTTAGCATCCATATCTCAAATATATAATAAGCAAGTAACAACTGGTGATTTACAACAACCTATCATAAATCTGTATATTAACATGTTAATATATGAATATGAATTGTCAGTTATGACTCATGGCCCTATCATAAGCCTGCATATTAATGTATTAATATGAATTGTCAGCCGAAAACAGTTTATTCAGGAAAAGGAAATGACATTTCTGTTTTTGTGGACTAATAGAAAAGCTATTTGCCAGTGTGAATACCAGCCACCTGGACCTGTATCTGTATTTTCTTGTCCATAGCAAGATTTTGAATGTTTTCATCTATTTAATTGCATACATGCAATTTAATGATGCAGTTAAATAATGTTCTGTGATGTTCATCTAGCCAAGTGGTTGGGAAAAAAGATCGGTGCAATTAACTAATTCTATGTCATATGCAATACTGAGTAAAAGTGCTTCTCTATTTACAGGAGAGATGTGATTTGATGCGTTTGGGACCTGTAGATAAAAATAACCAAATAAATCAATAACAAACATCATTGCTGAGATTCAGAAACCAGTATTGTAATGCATTAACCTATTTTGGGCAGGTTTGCTCACTGTGATTCAGGCTTCTTATTCAGAGATTGATGAGCCATTGAAGCAAGCAGGCTGTGGTCCACAACACTGCACCAGTCTCACTGGTAAAGGTCATTGCAAATGCAGCAGGTCCAGGGAGAGGCTATTGCTAGCTTGTCATGTAGCTTCAACAGGACACCAAGATCACACCATCATGGTACAATGGTTTAAAGAACAGCCCTTCATTATTTGGGGAGCAAAAAAGTGCATGGTGTCTTTCAACAAGAAGATAACTATGGCAAAACTTTGTGTGTGTGTGCGTGTGTGTGTGTGTGTGTGTGTGTGTGTGTGTGTGTGCGTGCATGTGTGTGTGTGTGTGTGTGTGTGTGTGTGTGTGTGTGTGTGTGTGTGTGTGTGTGTGCGTGCGTGTGTGTGCGTGTGTGTGTGTGTGTGTGTGTGTGTGTGTGTGTGTGTGTGTGTGTGTGTGTGTGTGTGTGTGTGTGTGTGTGTGTGTGTGTGTGTGTGTGTGTGTGTGTGTGTGTGTGTGTGTGTGTGTGTGTGTGTGTGTGTGTGTGTGTGTGTGTGTGTGTGTGCAAGTGCATGAGTGTGCATGCATGTGTGATTGGAATTGCATTAAGTGGGTTGGTAGGGCAAGCACTTCTATGGTTGCCTGTAACTGTGCAGTATTCAATTCAGTCACATAATAATTAGCAACTAATAAGCGCTTGCTCTATCTAGCTATATCATTTCTCTGAATTGCAGTATACTATCATCACACTATGGGGCACTGTGGCCTTTTCCAAATAGAGCTGGTGGCAATATCCTTTCTGAATTCCAATCTTAACAGAAAAGCATCTTCAAATTTTTCAGTGTTACACAAACTGTAGTACTATAATTTAACATTCAGCTGACCAACAAGATAGAAAACAAATTTGTACAATAAATGTAAAATATTAAATCAGTAATCAGTAATTAGTTGAAAAGTAGGCTTTCTTCAAAAATCTAATGTTTCTTTAAAAATGAAATGTTTGAGGAGTTGTTGGAAAAATATGCAGGGGGAATGCCCCGAAAGTTATATTTAAGTTTTCATATGTGAAAGATTCATAAGCAAATACTAGGTTAACTGTCCTGTAAAGTGATTTAAGTCAAGCCATTAACCTGGAATCAGACTTTAACCATTATGCCATACCTAACACTTTTGCTGAGCAGTGCACTGAATATGCAGTCATAGGTTCATAGGTTCATAGGTTCATACTAGGCTATCTGCCCTAGGGCATTTATAAGCCTAGCCAGAGCGTTTTTGTCTTTCGCCACCCATTTTAAATGAATTTTGCTATGCCCTTTTTCGAGGTTAGTATACTGTGCCTCTGTCTAACAGTGACACAGAAGTGATACCCGGGGTAAACCTACGATCTCCCATCCACTCATCAAGATTCCTCTTGAAGAGAGTCAATGAGGGACTCTGCCTAACCTGGACTGGGATTTTATTCCAGTGTGAAGGAGCCTCTGGGTTATGAATCTGTCCTCCAGCATGTCCCATTTATTTCATTGCTGTGGTTCATGTCTCTCGGACGCGTAGCTCGATGGGATTTGGATTTTCTGAGGTGCAGCATGTCCATTAATTCCGGGTTGGACATGGCTTTATACGACAGGCACAGATCGCCTCTGAGCAGGCGGTATACCACTGAGTAGAGCTGGAGTTTCTTTAACCAGGCAGCATATGGCATCTGTTTGAGCCCTTTGATCCTCTTGGTGAGGTACTTTTGGGGTCTTTCCAGTTGCTGCAGGTGTCTGGTAAGGTACATCCCAAAAGGGGCATTGTACTCAATTATGGGCCTGATGAGGGATGAATAAAGAGGCATGATGACCTCCCCTGATCTAGATGTGAATCCCTTCATGATTAGGTGGGCTATATAAAATGTTTTTCTAACCACTTTGGCCATGTTGTTGTCAAATGAGAGATTGCTATCAACTTGGGTCCCCAGGTCCCTAATTACTTCTTCTGTACTTAATGGATTACCACCTATGTAGTAATTTGTGGGCACTTTGTTTTTGCCAAAGGGGATGACTATACACTTTTTGGCATTTAGCTTGAGGCCATGGCTCTGGCACCAGTTGTCTGTTTCTATGAGGCCCTTTTGGAGGATGCTTGTGTCGGCTGAAGAGTTGATTATGGCACCCAGTTTGCAGTCATCTGTGAACTTGGTCAGCCACAGTCCTTCCGTGTTGGCCTGTACCTCCAAGAAATATATACCGAACAAGAGAGGTCCCAGGACTGAGCCTTGTGGGATGCCACTTGTAACTGGTTTGGAGTCTGACATGGCTCCAGCAATTCTAACCATGTGGGTTCTGTCCTTGAGCCAGTTTGCAACCCATCTAGTGACATAGGGGTTTATATTTAAGCTGGTGAGCTTATCTATAATGCCCAAGTGGGGTATTGTATCGAAGGCTTTTGCGAGGTCCAGGTAGGCTGTGTGGACCACCTTCCCCTCGTCAGTGGCCTTGGTGACCGTTTCAAAGAAATCGACCAGTTTTAAGAGGCAGGATCTGCCCTTAACAAAGCCAAACTGGGTAGGATCCAGTGTCTGTAGGTCCTCAATATCTTTATTTATGAGGTCCATGATGATCCTTTCCATAGCTTTGCAGACCATGCTAGTTAGGTTTATGGGGCGATAGTTTCCAGGATCCATTGAGGCACCAACTTTGTGGAGAGGGGCCACTGTTGCTGTATGCCACTCTTTGGGTACATATCCTGTAGTAAGGCTGAGATTGAACAGTAGTTTTATGTTTGGGTTTAGCTCTTCTTGGAGTTCATGTAGGACACAGCCCAGGACACCGTCTGGTCCCATTGATGCTGTGTTTTTTGCTTTGGAGAGGGCGGCTCTTACCTGAGCATCTGAGATGTCAGGGGGGCAGCACTCTGCTGGGATAGATATTTGCCCTTTTGGTGGGGAGGGGGGGAGAAGTTTGCGCTGAACCTGTCAGCTAGGATGTTGGCAATGTCTGTGGGTTTGGTGTATTTTTTGTCATTTTGGACTAATTCTGTGCATATCTGGGAATTCCCACCCAGGTTGCTAACATAACTAAAGAAAGCCTTGTGATTATCCTTAGTGTCCTGTGCAATTTTTCTCTCAAAGCTGGCCTTAGACGATTTTATGAGTGCCCGTAGTTTTTTGCTAATACTGATCAGAGATACCTTCCCTTTTTGGGATTTTGCTCTATCATGTAGTAGCTTCCTCCTTCTATTGTACAGTTTGTTTATGGCTGGGGTCCACCAGACATGACGTCTGCCTTTGGAGGATTGGGTCTTGGTTTTATTTGGGATTGCATGATCCATGCATTCCTGAAGGTGTTCATACAATGAGTTTATAAAGGATTCTGCGGTCTGGGCTGTATTTTCCACAGGCCCGGGGGCTTTGAAGTATTCCACCTCAGTTTTGAGGAGTGTGAAATTTGCTTTAGAGAAGTTTTTCACTGTGGTTTTCTGTGCAGTGGGTTGGGTCGGGATGTGAATATCCAGTGAGATTAGTTTATGGTCTGATCTCACCAGTGAGTGATACACTTCTGGTCTGGAGCATAGAGTCTCCATGTTGGTGATGATCAGGTCCAGTATGTTTTCCCCTCTTGTGGGAGTGGTAACAAGTTGTTCCATAGCATTTGAGTTTATAAATTCTAGGAACCCTTGGGCTAGGGTGTTGGAGCTAGAGTAATGCTCCCAGTCTATGTTTGGGAAGTTGAAGTCACCCAATATAATGGTGTTTGGAGAGACCTTCATATTTTCCAGTGTTCTCAGTAAGGCCAAGTGGGGTTCCTGGGTTTGGGAGGCTGGTCTGTAGCAGGCTATAAACTGGAAGGCAGTTTTACCCACTGTTAGTTGCACATGGATAGTCTCTGATGCTTCGTGCTGTGCCACCAACCTGGAGGTGTGGGTATCTTTGACGAATATTGATACTCCCCTCCTTTGTGGTTCGGTCCAAGTTTTGGGGCCGAAAAGCATGGTATGAGGTATAACCTGGTAGTGCTGGGGTGCTCTCGGTAGCCTTGAACCAGGTTTCTGTTACTGCACAGATATCGATGTTCTCCATGCTAAGGAGAGTTTTGAGTGTGTGCATCTTGAGGTTTAGACTTCTGGCATTGAGTATCATTATTCTTAGTTTCTTATCCCTTGTGATACCTATGGAGGTGGGTTTGTCTTTTGAGCCTTGCCTAAAAAAGGCACTACGGGGGGTAGCAAGAGCCTTTGCCAATATCCGAAAGCCCAGGGTTGACAGGTGCAAGCCATCCCTAGCGAAGCATTGTGGCTTGTCGAGCATGTCATCCCAAGCTGACAGGCATTGGATCCCCTTTGAATGACACTAATACTTAAGCCAATTGTTGAAATTGATCATCTTGTCTTCATATTGTGGCATCATTCTTGGTGAGGGTAAGATGCTACTCAAGGTCAGGGAGTGACAAGAGTGCTTGTGTTATGTGGCGGATCCTAGCGCCTGACAGGCAGCTCACCATGACCTTCTCCTTGTTCAGCCTGGTGAGTGGGACATCCGTGTGCCTGACGATAGAGTCACCTATTACCAGTGTATCAGGTGTGTTGTTTAGCCTTAAGGGCTGTGACTGTTCGGCACACTGGCTTTGTGAGCTATGTGTTGCACGTGTTTTGTTTTGGGGTAGCGGTTGCTTGGGTGTCTGCTTTGGAGGTCTCTGCTGCTTAGGCAGATTTTTATTTAGAGCCTCTGAGTATGTTTTTGTGTGTTTATGTGTTTGGTTTGCTGTCGTGGTAGGTCTATGTGAGACTGGAATTGTAGTGAGTGTGGTTTCCTTCTCCTCCTGACTGGATACGCCAGTACTGAGTTGAGAGAGCTTAGCCTCCAGTTTGGCTATATGGTTGCATCTCTCACATGTGTTGGAATTTTATTGGGAGGAGGAGAGGGTTGTCTGTGTACATGAGGCAGTTGTAACATTGCCTCAAGATTCCCAGATTCACCAGCTGGACCAGAGCGGAGATTGACAACTGACCTTTGGACATGCTAGAATAGTATTTGGAATTCCTTTATAATTGAAAAAAGGGCCAATGGGGAACAAGGTACTCAAGGGGAGTTTGTGAGGGTGTAGTGCTTTTAATTTTTTAGTGCTGACTTAGTAGAGCAAGTGCCAGGTAACTTAAATGCAATGTGTTACAGGTAACTTAAATGCAAAAATGACAAACAGTAACTTTCTTTCAAGTGAAACAAGGAAATAAGTACAATAAGCAATGCAGATATCACTAGGGATCCACAGAAGCGCTGAAAAGCTGCATTTTAGGTGGTATTAGCATTTCAGGGAAATAACAAGCAAACAAACAACAAGCATACAAACAAAGCTAGATTCAGCAGGCCTGGATCTAGTCTATGCAACAGCAAACAAGGTGTACCAATTTCAGTAAGAAGCAGTTCAAATATGCAGGCACTATAAGCCTTTAACCAGAAATTCCCAGCTCACAAGGGTAGAGTCCAGCCTCTCCTCCCACAAGAGTGCAGACCACGAACCCTCTTAATGTAAAATGACTGGCCTGAAGGCAAGTGCTTAAACCAGAATTGATACACTTTTAGAATAACAGGATGTAAGCTACCTGTTCTGCCACTACAGTGCAGACCACAAACCTTCCTAATGTAAAACAACTGGTCTGAAGCCCAAGTGCTTAAACTAAAAGGCTTAGAATGAGTTACACCAAGCAGTAATAAATACAACTGAGTACTTTTAAGATGACACAAAAGCAAAATAAAGTAGGAAGAAACACAAATACAGTAAAAGCAGATCATTTTTTTAAGTGTAAAGAGAGAAAGGAGTAGCAGAAACTAAGCTGACTGGCCTTCTCAAATGTTCTCCCTGTACTGGGTAGAATGAGGTAATGACACTAGACTGGGAGGAGGGTCCCAGATCAAATTTACACTAGGGGTGGGCAACTGCAAAGCCACCAACTATAAAAACACTATACCAACAGGGAGGGAGGGTGGGAAACAAACTGCAGAAATGTTTTTAACTATAAAAACACTATATTAACAGGGAGGGAGGGTGGGAAACAAACTGCAGAAATGTTTCTCACAGCTGAAAAGCAGCAGTGAGCCTTTAAATGAAAGTTTTAAACAGCTAAAGGAGCCTCTAGAAAAAAGAGTTTAACTGCAACAAGTTATCAGAAACAAACAACCCAACAGATGCTTAATAAAAGTGGACAGTTTCCAGTTAATACCTCACACACAGTGAAACTAGCTAGAAAAATACACAGTACACAAAGTGCTATAAATAACAAAGAAATAAAGAACAAAATAAAAAACAGGATACTTAATGTTATATATTATAGCTCCGAGTTTCCTCAGTGTCTTTCCTTCGATCAGCTCAGTGTGAAATGGCTAAAGGAGGTCAGTTGAAGCACTGCTGAAAGAGGTACTACCATCATGGTAGATGTCCGAAAAGTTGTCTTCAAATTAATTTGATCAGGACTAACACCTTACTAAATAATCTGATCAGGACTCACACCTTACTAAATAATTTGATCAGGGTTGGGAGGTTGGGATAATGGTTAAGGTGTTTGCCTTATAGACACAAGGTGCAGGGTTTGACCCCCACATGAGATACTTGACTAGGCTTAAAATTATGCACAAGTGCAGATAGCCTAGTACTAATCTACGAACCTAAGTGCTAACACCTTACTAAATAATTTGATCAGGACTAACACCTTACTAAATAATTTCATCAGGACTAACACCTTACTAAATAAATTGATCAGGATTATCATCTTACTAAATAACTTGATCAAGATTAACACTTTACTAAATTTGATCAGGACTAACACCTTTCTAAATAATTTGATCAGGACTAAAACCTTACTAAATAATTTGATCAGGACTAACACTTTACTAAATAATTTGATCAGGACTAACACCTTACTAAATAAATTGATCAGGATTAACACCTTACTAAATAGTTTGATCAGGACTAACACCTTACTTAACAGCCCAGAAGTACTTTGGTATCTGCAGTGATGGCCAGAACTGTAAGTCTTGAAACAGATCCATTTCCAGCTATTTCTTAAGTTAAGATAATTAAAAGTATAGCCTAAAATAAACCTTCTCACCCCAGCACTTTAGATTTAATTATTTTATTAATAGTGAAGTTGTATTAATGAAATATTGAATCTAAAAAAGCCCATACAAATGAATGCAATTTTGAAAGCATAAAGTGGGATTGCATGATAACTGTTACAACACCATCTCAGTTTTCTTTTTAGCACATAACAGACCATCGTTAACTAAGCCATGCCCTGTTACGATGTGCCCTAAGCAGAGAGATAAATTGTTTAGCCTGCATTTGTAGTTATTTCTGTGAAGACTGCTGAAATAGGAGTAAAAGGAGAGAAAAAAACTATGAGGGATGTGTTTCTCTGATGAGAAATTCAAACACTGAATTTCACTTTTGTGAAGGAAAAAGCTTCTTTGAATAGGGAAATTACTTGTCACTGTTAATAACTAAACAACAATTTCCTTTTTTCTTTTCTTTTATTTTTTTTGCATTTTATAATAAAGATATGCACTCTTGCTTTTGTGTTATGGTGATACATGTGATAAAGAAGATGGTAAAGCCCACCCCCCCCAACAATTTTACAGAAATCCCAGAAAGATTTTAGAGGTTGTGAGTGCTGACTGCAAGGAGACAATAGCTGCATTTGAGTGTTGTGAGTGAGGGAATGCTAAGTGTCCCATTGCCATTATATGAATACTGGTATTCATTCCTTCATGTACATAAGATATACTCAGTGTTTTTTTCTTTTTCAGACTAAAACTAATTTCGTGGAAGGGCAGTTGCCTTTGTTACTTCAGACTACTAACACAGTGCCTTTATTATGAAGTAGATGTTCAGATAGTGTCTATGACTAAAGACAGCTCAGGAAAAGTCCTACAGGCTTGTATACTGCCTCAGAATGGAGAACCTCGGCAATGCTTTCCACTCTAGAATTGCAATCCTTTATAAAAGCTTTACTGACCTTATTGGTTCTTTATATACTCAAAGTTATTATTACCTAATGAAGACTGTATATGGAGTTGAAAAGGTATTGGATTATTATTGCCATGGGAACATACCCTGCTAGGTTTGTCATTGACAAGAGCTGTGCAGAATGATCAGACACAAACCACAACACTTTAATTTCTGGTGAAATATTCTTTGTTCCTCTAGTACTATAAATAGAGCTTTATTTGGTTAATGTTTTTCTATTCTTTTTTCTTTTGTCCTACGCTAATGAACAAAGTTTTGTTTCACTTGTCACTATGCTTTATATTGTGCAACTAATTGCTCCTTTGTTTGTGTTTTATATCAGATTGACTTGTTCTATTGACTGTTTTCTTGGAGTTTATGAACCTATTTTTCAATTTAAAAAAATATATACGCTGCAGTTTTGAGGGAAAAGCAGAATTTGCTGGACTGTAAGTGTAGGGTTATATATTACATAAAAGTGGAATAATTCCCATGAATGACTCTTCAGAGCTCCAAGAACATATAATGCTGTTTAATTGCCTGGTATTTCTTCAGTTGATCTAATTGCATGTAAGTATTCTTATCATTTAATAATTCAGTAATAGATTGAGCATATTCATCCTTATTCATAATCACTATAGCTCCCCTTATCAGACCTCTTTATCATTATATTTTAATTTTGCTGTAAACCTCTAAATGCTTGTTTTTCATTCGACAAGTTGTGAAATGTGGTCCCAGCGCATCTATCTTTATAAACAGTGTCATATAAATCATTTTCACAAGCCATCTCAAAGGCTTGAACAATAGAAAAAAATTGCTTGGTTTTCTTAAACAAACATTGTTAACAACATAAGTAGTAAATAAAGTCTTGCTGCAGGATTCAGTAAACTCCATGTACCCTCTGTGTAGGGCATACACAGAGTGTATCTATGTGCACACTCACAATGTGCTCTCGGCAACACTCAATACATATTAATGATCTGTGGTGTGCCTAAGTGAGGTTTTGTGGCAAGTCCCAGTAGTGTTGGCCATGAAACCTTGTAGAACAACATGTATAAAGAACTTGTGTACAGAAGAGCACCAACAGTCTTCCCCCATACCTCCCAACTTCTTAGATTAAGAAATATGTACAAAGCTACTAAATAACATGGGTCAAAGGCCAGCAAATAGTGACATCTTGCCCTTATAAATCTAGGAACTTGATAAAATAAACGGGTATGTGTTACCATGCATCCTCTAAATATTATGGAGTCCTAAAGGAAAACATATGTCATTATTTAGTGCCATCCATCCGGAATGATTATTACAAAGCCTTAAATTTTATGAGGAACACTACAAAAATGCCAGCCAAAACTCTGAAACAATTGTTTTAACTAGTTATATCTATATAATGTGGCTTTCCTCCTAATTTTTTTTATTTATGCCATGCATGATGCACCACAGCATTTGGCTATGCTTACCCCATTTGTGCAATGGAACCATCCATGTATCAGACATTACATAGACGTCCAAAGATAGAAACCGGATACTTTCATTTGCTATTACTTGGCACTGCTGGGCATCACACCAATCCGGTAAGTGGGGCTTCGCTACACACATATCATCTAATTAACCATGTATGGTAAAATAGTGACTACAGATAACAAATCCTGTGGCGACATGTAGAGTGTTGGACTGGAATGCAGGTGGTCCTGGGTAAACAAACTTTATTTTTACTGTTGTGACATTGCAGCTTATACAAATAAAATGGTACTGTAACAAAATAATGGAATAGCACTGGTTGTAAATTATTTTCAGATACATTTAAAAAAGATGTGCACCTGCTAGTATCTTGCAAACGGATGCACTTGTTTTACCATGTTTACATGATGGTAAGCACTGCACAGATTTTTCGAGTGTATCAAAATGTAGACAGTGTGCACTCTCAGTAAATGTAATTGGAGGGAAAACCTGATATTTAAAGGTGAATTGGTGGGAACTGTACTTTATACATTGACCTTGAAAAACAGAACACAACAGAATACCATTAAGATCACCAATAATGAACATATACAGCTGCTACCTCCTACAAACAGTGCCTGTATTGTGATACTTGCACATCTCCATATTTCAATCCAATGGTTGAGAGTATCCCTCTTCCTCATCCTGAGGTCTAAGTAATGATTCCTACACTGCTCTCCAGTGTGGAGGATACCGATAACACTGGAAGATCCCAGGCCAAACTATTCCATGCATCTTATTTGTAATCTGATCCATGATAGTGCTCCTGCAGCAGAGGTGATCCATGAGAGTGCTCCAGCAACAGCAATGACCCACGATAGTGCTCCTGCAACAGCAGTAACCCATGATAGTGCTGCTGCAACAGCTGTGATCCATGATAGTGCTCCTGCAACAGCGGTGATCTACGATATTGCTCCTGCAACAGTGATGATCCATGATAGTGCTTTTGCAACAGCGGTGATCCAACCAGTGGTCCTGCAACAGCAGTGATCCATGATAGTGCTCCTGCAAAAGCAATGATCTATATTAGTGCTCCTGCAAAAGCGGTGATCCATGATAGTGCTCCTGCAACAGCGGTGATCCATGATAGTGCTCCTGCAACAGCGGTGATCTATGACAGTGCTCCTGTAACAGCGGCCATCTATGATAGTGCTCCTGCAACAGCGGTGATCCATGACAGTGCTCCTGCAACAGCAATAACCCACGATAGTGCTCCTGCAACAGCAATGACCGATAACAGTGCTCCTGCAACAGTGGTGATCCATGATAGTGCTCCTGCAACAACAGTGATACATGATAGTGCTCCTGCAACAGCGGTGACCCATGATAGTGCTCCTGCAACAGCGGTGATCCATGATAGTGCTCCTGCAACAGCAGTGACCCATGATAGTGCTCCTGCAACAGCAGTGATCCATGATAGTGCTCCTGCAACAGCGGTGATCCATGATAGTGCTCCTGCAACAGCAGTGATCCATGATAGTGCTCCTGCAACAGCAATGATCCATGATAGTGCTCCTGCAACAGCGGTGATCCATGACAGTGCTCCTGCAACAGCGGTGATCCATGATAGTGCTCCTGCAACAGCGGGGATTCATGATAGTGCTCCAGCAACAGCGGTGACCCATGATAGTGCTCCTGCAGCAGAAGTGATCCATGATAGTGCTCCTGCAACAGCGGTGACCCATGATAGTGCTCCTGCAACAGTGGTGATCCATGATAGTGCTCCTGCAACAGCTGTGATCCATGATAGTGCTCCTGCAACAGCAGTGATCCATGATAGTGCTTCTGCAACAGCAATGACCCATGATAGTGCTCCTGCAACAGCAGTGATCCATGACAGTGCTCCTGCAACAGCGGGGATTCATGATAGTGCTCCAGCAACAGCGGTGACCCATGATAGTGCTCCTGCAACAGTGGTGATCCATGATAGTGCTCTTGTAACAGCGGTGATCAATGATAATGCTTCTGCTACATCGATGATTCATGATAGTGCTGCTGCAATCGTGGTGATCCATGATAGTACTCCTGCAACAGTGGTGATCCATGATAGTGCTCCTGAACAGTGGTTAATCATGATAATGCTCCTGCAACAGCAGTGATCCGTGACAGTGCTGCTGCAACAGTGGTGACCCATGATAGTGCTCCTGCAACCACAGTGATCCATGATAGTGCTCCTGCAACAGCAATGACCTATGATAGTACTCCTGCAACAACAGTGATACATGATAGTGCTCCTGCAACAGCAGTGACCCATAATAGTGCACCTGCAACAGTGGTGATCCATGATAGTGCTCCTGCAACAGCAGTGACCCATGATAGTGCTCCTGCAACAGCAGTGATCCATGATAGTGCTCCTGCAACAGCGGTGACCCATGATAGTGCTCCTGCAACAGCTGTGATCCATGATAGTGCTCCTGCAACAGCAATGACCCATGATAGTGCTTCTGCAACAGCGGTGATCCATGACAGTGTTCCTGCAACAGCGGTGATCCATGACAGTGTTCCTGCAACAGCGGGGATCCATGATAGTGCTCCAGCAACAGCGGTGACCCATGATAATGCTCCTGCAGTAGAAGTGATCCATGACAGTGCTCCTGCAACAGCAGTGACCCATGATAGTGCTCCTGCAACAGTGGTGATCCATGATAGTGCTCCTGCAACAGCTGTGATCCATGATAGTGCTCCTGCAACAGCAGTGATCCATGATAGTGCTTCTGCAACAGCAATGACCCATGATAGTGCTCCTGCAACAGCGGTGATCCAATGACAGTGTTTCTGCAACAGCAGGGATCCATGATAGTGCTCCAGCAACAGCGGTGACCCATGATAGTGCTCCTGCAACAGTGGTGATCCATGATAGCGCTCGTGAAACAGCGGTGATCAATGATAATGCTTCTGCTACAGCGATGATTCATGATAGTGCTGCTGCAACAGCAGTGATCCATGATAGTACTCCTGCAACAGTGGTGATCCATGATAGTGCACCTGCAACAGCAGTTAATCATGATAATGCTCCTGCAACAGCAGAGATCCATGACAGTGCTGCTGCAACAGTGGTGACCCATGATAGTACTCCTGCAACCACAGTGATCCATGATAGTGCTCCTGCAACAGCAATGACCTATGATAGTACTCCTGCAACAGTGGTGATCCATGATAGTGCTCCTGCAGCAGTGGTTAATCATGCTAATGCTCCTGCAACAGCTGTGATCCATAATAGTGCTCCTGCAATAGCGATGACCCATAATAGTGCTCCTTCAACAGCAGTGATCCATGATAGTGCTCCTGCAACAGTGGTGACCCATGATAGTGCTCCTGCAACAGCGCTGACCCATGATAGTGCTCCTGCAACAGCTGTGATCCATGATAGTGCTGCTGCAACAGCAGTGATCTCCATGATAGTACTTCTGCAACAGCGCTGATCCATGACAGTGCTCCTGCAACAGTGGTGACCCATGACAGAGCTCCTGCAGGAGTGGTGACCCATAATAGTGCTCCTGCAATAGCGGTGATCCAGGATAGTGCTCCTGCAGCAGCTGTGATCCATGACAGTTCTCCTGCAGCAGTGGTGACCCATGATAGTGCTCCTGCAACAGTGGTGATCCATGATAGTGCTGCTGCAACAGCAGTGATCTCCATGATAGTGCTCATGCAACAGCAGTGATCCATGACAGTGCTCCTGCAACAGCGGTGACCCATGACAGTGCTCCTGCAGCAGTGGTGACCCATGATAGTGCTCCTGCAACAGCGGTGATCCATGATAGTGCTGCTGCAACAGCAGTGATCTCCATGATAGTGCTCCTGCAACAGCGGTGACCCATGATAGTGCTGCTGCAAAAGTGATGATCCGTGATAGTACTCATGCAACAGCAGTGATCCATGATAGTGCTCCTGCAGCAGCAGTGATCCATGATAGTGCTGCTGCAACAGCGGTGACCCATGACAGTGCTCCTGCAACAGTAGTGATCCATGATAGTGCTCCTGCAATAGTGGTGACCCATGATAGTGCTCCAGCAACAACTCTGACCCATGATAGTACTCCTGCAACAGCAGTGATCTCCATGATAGTACTCTTGCAACAGTGATGACCCATGATAGTGCTCCTGCAACAGCTGTGATCCATGATAGTGCTCCTGCAACAGCAGTGATCCATGATGGTGCTTCTGCAACAGCAATGACCCATGATAGTGCTCCTGCAACAGCGGTGATCCATGACAGTGTTCCTGCAACAGTGGGGATCCATGATAGTGCTCCAGCAACAGCGATGACTCATGATACTGCTCCTGCAGCAGAAGTGATCCATGACAGTGCTCCTGCAACAGTGGTGATCCATGATAGCGCTCTTGAAACAGCGGTGATCAACGATAATGCTTCTGCTACAGCGATGATTCATGATAATGCTGCTGCAACAGCAGTGATCCATGATAGTACTCCTGCAACAGTGGTGATCCATGATAGTGCACCTGCCTCAGCAGTTAATCATGATAATGCTCCTGCAACAGCAGAGATCCATGACAGTGCTGCTGCAACAGCGGTGACCCATGATAGTGCTCCTGCAACCGCAGTGATCCATGATAGTGCTCCTGCAACAGTAATGACCCATGATAGTACTCCTGTAACAGTGGTGATCCATGATAGTGCTCCTGCAGCAGTGGTTAATCATGCTAATGCTCCTGCAACAGCTGTGACCCATGATAGTGCTCCTGCAATAGCGATGACCCATAATAGTGCTCCTTCAACAGCAGTGATCCATGATAGTGCTCCTGCAACAGTGGTGATCCATGATAGTGCTCCTGCAACAGCGGTGACCCATGATAGTGCTCCTGCAACAGCAGTGACCCAAGATAGTGCTCCTGCAGTAGCAGTGATCCATGAAAGTGCTCCTGCAGCAGCGGTGACCCATGATAGTACTCCTGCAACAGTGGTGATCCATGATAGTGCTGCTGCAACAGCAGTGATCTCCATGATAGTGCTCCTGCAACAGCGGTGATCCATGACAGTGCTCCTGCAACAGTGGTGACCCATGACAGAGCTCCTGCAAGAGTGGTGACCCATAATAGTGCTCCTGCAATAGCGGTGATCCAGGATAGTGCTCCTGCAGCAGCTGTGATCCATGACAGTTCTCCTGCAGCAGTGGTGACCCATGATAGTGCTCCTGCAACAGTGGTGATCCATGACAGTGCTGCTGCAACAGCAGTGATCTCCATAATAGTGCTCATGCAACAGTGGTGATCCATGATAGTGCTCCTGCAACAGCAGTGACCCATGACAGTGCTCCTGCAGCAGCTGTGATCCATAACAGTTCTCCTGCAGCAGTGGTGACCCATGATAGTGCTCCTGCAACAGTGGTGATCCATGATAGTGCTGCTGCAACAGCAGTGATCTCCTTGATAGTGCTCATGAAACAGCGGTGATCCATGACAGTGCTCCTGCAACAGCGGTGACCCATGACAGTGATCCTGCAGCAGTGGTGACCCATGATAGTGCTCCTGCAACAGCGGTGATCCATGATAGTGCTGCTGCAACAGCAGTGATCTCCATGATAGTGCTCCTGCAACAACAGTGACCCATGATAGTGCTGCTGCAAAAGTGATGATCCATGATAGTACTCATGCAACAGCAGTGATCCATGATAGTGCTCCTGCAACAGCGGTGATCCATGATAGTGCTGCTGCAACAGCGGTGACCCATGACAGTGCTCCTGCAACAGCAGTGATCCATGATAGTGCTCCTGCAACAGCGGTGACCCATGATAGTCCTCCAGCAACAACTCTGACCCATGATAGTACTCCTGCAACAGCAGTGATCTCCATGATAGTCCTCCAGCAACAGTGATGACCCATGATAGTGCTCCTGCAACAGTGGTGATCTAGGATAGTGCTCCTGCAACAGTGGTGATCCATGATAGTGCTCCTGCAACAGTGATGATCCATGATAGTGCTCCTGCAACAGTGATAATCTATGATAGTGCTCCTGCAACAGCGATCATCCATGATAGTACACCTGCAACAGTGGTGATCTCCATGATAGTGCTCCAGGAACAGTGGTGACCCATGATAGTACTCCTGCAACAGTGGTGATCTCCATGATAGTGCTCCCGTAACAGTGGTGATCCATGATAATGCTCCTGCAACAGCCACAGACCATAATCATTCACTAGGAGTCCAGCAAACACTTTGGACTTCTGCACACCCCACCTCTGAGAACAAAATCTCACAACCTCTCTCTGAATACCACCTTGTGTAATGCAGACAAAAAACAATGTATAATGAATGTTCCCACCGATTCCAGTTATGAAAGATACTGAGAATGCACACTATTGGACTTTGCAACACTTGAACAGGATGCGTACTGCTTAGCATCACACAAACACCTTGCCAGTGTTTGCATAATGGGAAACAATAAAGTGAAATGTATTAATACAGATATTATCATATCTTTACATAACTGACATTGCTGTGTCATCTGTCAGGATATAAGAAATACTAGGTCAACCGCTATAACTCAGGGTGACTATAATGTGAAGATGGACATCACTGAAAAGAGACAGATGTCTGCTGTATTACAACCGTGAACCTTATCCATGGTAGTCCTATACTCATAGCTGTTGCCAGTAGAAGAATTAAAGAATACAGGTGTATGTTTAATTACATTGCTATCTAATGCAAGTACACATTAGTAAAATGCAAGTTGCAATCCTGGTATCAGAACTTCAGGCCAACAATTAACATATGCAGCTGCAGGGGAGGTTGTATGCAAATCTGCTACATTAATATTGATCCTGAGGTTCTCACTGTTACACACAGTGCAATGTCACTTAGTGGGTTTGCCCTATGCAGATTAACATTAAGAGAATACATCTGAGGTCTATTTTTAGATGTCTGGGTCCCGCCTGCTACCTGGGTGGTCCACTTCTACAGTTTGTGCACTGCTACTATGCACACAAAGCAGCTGCTTAGAGCTGAAGCAATTTATGCTACTCACAGGACTGCATGGTAATGAATAAACAGGGTCTCCAAATATTAAGATAAAAACAGGTGATAACAGGCAGCATGTAAAATCAATGTATCACACACACTAATAGGCTATGTAACTACACAGAAAATATCCCTACATAGTTCTACAATCCAATTTACCATCCAGTGCATGTGCCAAATACAGGATAGGTGCCTTAACCTTGTGTTTCAATCATACACCTTTGTAGCAAGCAGCAACAGGCATCCAGCACCATACCTCTCAACATGTTAGAGCAAGGAATGTGGACAAAGGTACAAATAATGGGAAACAAAGGCATACAAATAAGGACACTCTTTAAATATTGCTCTTACATACTTAGGAAGTGATTAGAATAACAGTTTATGCATTAGCATGACCTTTCTGAAGGATATGAAGTCTGAAACTCAAATGTGTGCCATTATCTCCTGACTTCAGTCCTCAATGATTTGCCAGTGATTCTACAGAAGACTACAATAAACAGACGTAATATATGAGTCCAACATCTGGACATTTTGCAAAAATCTGTACAGCTAGGAGGGATGTTCAGCACTCAATCAAACTGAAAATAATGTACAATAGTAATAAAATATTATGTTACCTGTACATTGAGTGAAATGTTTCACTTTTACAGTACTGGACTTACTGATTACACATCCTGTTATGATGTTTGCTTGCAAGTATACAGCACTATTTTACACGTCTGTGTTTCTTGATCATTCATCAGTTATCTGTCCAGTACTCAGAGACATGCAGTGTGTACACCTTTCAATATCATTGCATTTGCAATGTCAAAAGATATTAACTGGGAATAATAGGATATGCAGCTGGTAACTAAGAAAGACAAGCTGGATGTCATAAGCAAGCACTGACTGCTTGTTTGGGGTGGGGGAGCAAAGATGTGTTCCTGCTATAGCACTAACAAGACTGTTTTGGTCTGATTACCCTACACATGTGGCATCCTGCCTCTTGTATGATTCAATTATGGGTGATAATTGTTATCTCTAATGCATTCCTAATGGAGGTGTATCATGAGCTCCTCCTCCATGTAATGCTGTGTGTGTGGCTGTGATGACCTAGGCACTGGTGGGGGCTGCGTATCATTCTCCTTTGCTGATCCTGCTGCAGCTGTCTCCACAGGATCAGATTGCGTAACATAGCACATACTGTGAATATATGTCCGCATGTTGCTGAAGAGCACTGCAGGGCTCCACCAGATGTATCGAGGCACCGGAACCGTGATGTCAGAAGCCCAAATACACACTCTATGATATTCCTAGATTGTGCGTGTGCTTCATTATAGCATTCTTCCATGGGTGTGTGTGCATTTCTGAGGAGTCCCCTCATCCATGGTAACAGGGCATAGCAAGCATCCTCCAGTAAATGGCCCTGTGGGATGTCCCACCTAGCAAACATCTGGTAAAGCATGTAATTTGTGCCAGATATGGGATTTGTGATAACTGCCAGGGTTGCCAGCACACACATTCATGATAATCCCCTAGGCATTACACATGACCTAACAGTTGATGGAGTGGTATCCCTTGCAGTTAATGTAGATTTTACTCTGCTCACCAGGTGGTGCATTGATGTGTACATGTGTACAATCTATGGCACCCAGTATGTCAGGGTAGTGTGCAACATGGTAGAACTGTTGTATATTGCTGGGCCTTACCTCAGGGGAAAGGGGAAAATATATGTGCTCACTGGCATGTGGGAGCATAACATCCAGGAATTGGTGGAGTATCCTGGATGCAGATGACTGTCATATTCCCATCTTTTACCCTGTTGGTCTTTGCAAAGTACCCTGTAGCTAGTATCCTAATGGCTACACATACCTTAGTTTTAACTGGGATGGGTTCCCCTCTGTTGGCTCCGGGTCTGAGTTGAGGGAGGCAGAGCTCGGTGAGTTGTTATAGTATGTCCCTGTCCACCCTGTAGCACTCTACAATCTCCAGCTCATGCAGTTCCCGGAAGGTTACCCTGGGCCTGAACACTCTTCTCCTTCTCAGTATAGGCCTATTGTCAGCAGCATCAGCACTGACCTCAGCATCTAGCACATACAGATGTAGCAGAGCTGCAGCAGCCCCTAGCATTATCTCAGTTAATATTTCCATGTCTCTACTCCAATGGCTCAGAGTATTGAGGGAAAATCAGAATGTAGGGTGCATGCATACAGGTCTGGAGTAGGTCTACCATGTGGGATTGATTAATTATGATGCAGTTCACCTGCTTAGGATATAATTGACATGATTTAAAGGCCCTACTTTAGTGCATGACTCTACACTGTGTGCAACATTGTTCAGCATAGCTATGCAAAACTGTACATTAACTGAATATATCCAGTTTCCATTTACAGGTGTCTACCTCATGACCGGGATGTGGTTGGTCTGATCACGCTAACTAGCTAAGCTAGGACCAAACTGCAACAAGTGGTGCACTGCTCAAACATGCAGACTAAGCACAAAAAACTGCTGAAACTGACATGACACACCCTCCTGATGTCATCCACATCCAGTGGGAATATAAACAGCATGTAGGAACCTACATGAACTGGATATCCATACACGGTTGCTCCCTTTAGTGATTCAACACTTCCGCACATTTACCCCTCATTTGCATGGTATTCGTGCTGACAGCCTAGACACTAGACAGCTTCATAGCTGTATAAGTTGGTTAGTAGCATGGAAGCACAATTGTGCAGACCCAACGCAAGGCCTTACACTACCTTGTTCTTATATAATGTTCTTTAAATTCTTTTCATTTCTATTTTTATGCTAAATATGTTTGCGCAATGCATTGCATAGCACAGACATGCAAAAATAAAAAAATAAATAAATATTATTTGACATAATTCCTGCTGTTTTTAGATATCCACAGTGTATGATTCCAACATTTATGTATGGGATCTTACCCTTTCAGGGGGATTATGTCCATAGTTTTGGACTTTTGCATCCCCTTCTTTCTGTCTAGACTCCTGGTAAGTGGAAAATTTCCACATGCACTACTAACACAGGCACAGAGTATACACGGATGCATTACAGTTTGCTGAATTGTTCCACCTGGTTAATTTGCATGAATTCAGCAACTTAAGCCAAAATTTGTATTGCACGAAAGGTTCCGAAGTTATGCATGCATGTTCGTGATTGCATGCCACTACATGGAGTTTATTGAATTTAAAACTGTTCCAACCTGTGTACGCATCACAGAGCAATGCACACACGGGAAAAAATTTCATGCAAGCTTTATTGAATTTCCCTAATTGACTATGAGTGACAAAAAAACAAGTGAAACTATTGTGCTGCCGTCTACCAGAACTTTCAACATGGACTACAACTCTTTCTTCCCCAACAAATTAACCTACAAGTTAAGCATGATGGCTGCAGTAGAAGGAATGTAAAATAGGTCAGAAAGTGGCTGAAAGGAATGAAGAATAAAGCAAATGATGGTGCAGGGATTCCCCCAGATGAGAGGGTGTCGGGTAGTGGTGTCCCTCAGGGATTCATTAAGGGTCTGATACTCACCAATGTGTTTGCATAATAAAACAAATCATTGAGCCTCAAAAACAGGATTACCATTTTTACACATGACACCAGCATGACATGGTGGAAAGGGATAAGGGGGGGCACTTATAAGCATATGGGTTATAATGTCTAGCAGCATGGGAAGAAAATGGAAGCTTAAACTTAATGGAAAGAAATGCAATGTATTGCTCCTAGTTGCTAATGATCTTGGAACAATTTGTAAGGCTAACAATGCGTAGACAGCTGCAAACCAATATGTAAAGATTTAGAGATGATGGAGGCTGTGACAGAGAATTAACCACCAGCAAACCAGTGAAAGTGCAGCAGCAAAAGCCAAAAAAGCATTACAGATCGAGCCTTAGACTCTGCAATAATGAGCAAACCTCCCGTTCTACAAACTGTTAGTAAGTGTGTAGCTGTGCGTAGCTAGAATGCTGCTTCCTGTTATAGAAGTGAGAGAGGGAGAAGGAAATAACACTGCTGCATATTAAGGAAGACCACAGGAATGGTGGAAAGGGTAGGGACACCCCCAAAAATAGGACGAGCCGTGATTATTAACAACAGAAGACAGGCTGTCTTGCCCTGTGTTGAAACTGTCAACTGAAAGATCGTGGTGACTTGTTTCTTCAGAAATCTGTGCATGAGATGTTCAAAGGTGCTGAACAGAGTGAAAGAGATATGATGGCACCTGATCTCAAAACACAATGGCTAAAGTTCGGTTGTACCTGATCTCAAAACACAATGGCTAAAGTTCGGTTGTACCCGATCTCAATACACAATGGCTAAAGTTCGGTTGTACCCGATCTCAATACACAATGGCTAAAGTTCGGTTGTACCTGATCTCAAAACAGAATGGCTAAAGTTCGGTCATATATGAGGAAACTATCTGCTCCCAAAGTGTAAAAAAAAATACACAACAGATATAATATGCACCTGCTTTCAACAAATGCTATTTAAAGTGAGGAAAGAGCAAGACAGTTATTGTAAACTTCCAGATTTAACCTATCATGTTACTGACAATGCAGCTTCCCCAGTTTCTTCTCACCATTATTTTACTTTAACTTGAGAAACAGAAGCTTTCAGAAGCTGAATGCCTTATTTTGTTTTCATTTTAATGATAATTAGTAAGACACCTTCAAAGCATATTTTAATTTCTAACAGCATAACTTTCTCAACAAATAATGAGACATCTCACTTTTTAAATTTAAGTAATAGGTTGCGTATATTCCTTATGAATGACTAACTCAACATGTTTATTTAAAATGCAGTTGCCAAGAAGCAGTGTGTTTCATTACACTCAAGCTATTCCTAATGAATTGCATACACAATGATAAACCAATGCATTTTTCCAATCCTTTTAGGCTAAGTTTATGAAAATGTCAAAGTTACGTGAGTAACTGCCTGAGTCTCAAAAATTAAAACCTCATGCAAAAGCAGGAATATAAAGGAAGACATTAAAATAAAACTCTATAAAGTGTCCAGCTAAACATTCTGCAGAGCTTTTTCTCCTTCTGAGAATTGAAGTCGACAAACATGTGCAGACTCTGCTGTTGGTCTGAAATGAGAATAGGGACCTCAGCAAAGTAATACAAGCAAAGACGCCCTGTGAAAGACAACCAGGGACTGCTTTACATCAGACGTCTTTATTCATTAAAATCAAGTGTTCAAATGAATTGTTTTAGGTCCTTGAAATACATGCTTTGTAATATTAAAGCAAGATTTCATTTTCTACCATACAGGGTGAGAAATATTTTATAATACTAGACATAACAGGTATGACTATTTGCCCAAAACAACAAGAAATGGTGGAACGTTTAGAAGAAACTAGTAAACAAGATGTTCACTTTAGCCGTTTCAAGAGAGGGATAGTCACAGGGCTGCCAAGCTAGTAAATCATCGTTACAGAACTCGTTATAAAGAGTACAGCTCAGTCCGACGTGAAATATCATAACGTTACGGAACACAGCAATCCAGTATTAAAGGTCATTTATCAGCCACTGGGAACATGCTTCAGTCCTCGAGCTCAAGCAGTAAATCATCGTTACAGAACTCGTTATAAAGAGTACAGCTCAGTCCAATGTGGTCCAATGTGAAACATCATAACATTATGGAACACAGCAATCCAGTATAGTACAGCTCAGTCCAATGTGAAACATCATAACGTTACGGAACACAGCAATCCAGTATAGTACAGCTCAGTCCAATGTGAAACATCATAACGTTACGGAACACAGCAATCCAGTATAGTACAGCTCAGTCCAATGTGGTCCAATGTGAAACATCATAACGTTACGGAACACAGCAATCCAGTATAGTACAGCTCAGTCCAATGTGAAACATCATAACGTTACGGAACACAGCAATCCAGTATAAAAGGTCATTTATCAGCCACTGGGAACATGCTTCAGTCCTCTGGAATACTAAATTTAAATTCTCACAAGATTTTGACAATCAGGACTACTTAGCTTTGAAATAAGGCAGTATACATTTTTTATGGATCTTTATCTTTAATGCTAGCTTAGATTTTGCAGATAAAAATATGTAACTTACCACAGCCACACAGTCACATACATAACATAAGTACTCCAGTAATATGTAATGCAAGTAGAAGTACAGTTTTTAAAATCTTTCCCAACCCTCAGAAAAAATTTAAATAATTACAATATACATTATCTACACACAAACAAGCATTACATTTGAAATATTGGTATCACTTCACAATCTTAAAATACTGAAATCTCGAATTTCAGTATCTCGAGACGAAAGTGTCGAAGGTCCAGTTGCCCAAAACTGCATATGACCAAACTTGTAAATGTCGAATCCACAGTTGTGGTGGTGTGCTATGTGACATGTGGCTTACTGTGTCTGTAAGGTGCAGTGTGCTCTGGGATATGGGGATGGCTGCTGATGTGTGGTTATAATGTTATAACTGGAGATTCAGGTTAAGTGTTTTTTAAGGGTTTTGGGTAGGGATTTGAGTGTATGTGAGTGTGTTGGGAAGTTTTAGGTGTAGGTTAGGGTAGGTAGGTAAGAGTGTGAGTGTGTTAAGTATTTAAAATGGTGGTGTTTGTACATATGTAATGGTTGTTTGTGCAACAGGAATGTAGAATGTGTAGCAGTGAGTTTAGTGTCTTTTTTTTTTTTTTAGTGCAACCTCGGAGTTTGTATATATAAGTAGCAGGGGTGTGGGGGTGCTTATATGTGGGTTAGGTGGGTTTGATTTGTATTTTGTGTGTATGTGTTTTGTTGGTTTGTTATATTGTGGGGAGGAAAGTGTATGTGTGTCTGCTTGTGTGGTGGAGGGTGTATTTTAAATCAGAGCATCACATACTGAAAGTTTGATATTCTGAAGTTTTAGTATTGTATTGTTTGGTTTTATGAGGTTTTGTGATTTTGTGGTTTCGGTACTTTCGTCTCAAGATACTGAAATTCGCAATTTCAGTATTTCAAGATTGTAAAGTGAATCTGAAATATCACATGACTGTAATTAGTTTGTCAAGTTCTCTCTAGCACTTTCCTCCTTGGGAGACAGTATAAGTTGCATAATGTGCTCTTGAGAGACTTACTTTTATAGTTATGGTTACTCTGTACTGCTCGGCACTAACAACATGCAGGTGCTACTGCCATGCCAGCCATCAGGTGATTCAGTGTGACCTACCAATGAAGAGGCATGAATACAGGCCTTCCATTGTATGGGTGGCTATGTCAATGGAATGAGGGATGGCAGCACATTCCTCTAATCACAGATAAAAATTTCCTCTTATGCTTTGCTCTCTTTGGGTGCAGGACATACCATGGCACAATGCCTCATGTCTGTGAAGTTCTACATATATAAATCTATGACATCTGATGATGTCCTACTCCCATAGTTTATGTGGAGCTCCTTTCTATCTCTCTCTTGGCCAATGCCAACAGGACGCTGAGTGCTCCATAGTTAACCTCCAGGGAAATCAAACACTGAAGGATTCATAATTATTCCCAGGGAAGAAGAGACATCCCTTAGTAAATGTATTTATTTTATTTATTTATTTTATTTTACATTTGTTGACCGGGCTAGTCCAACTGGATTCATGTCCATTTTTAGTAGAGGCCCGGGGAGAAAAGCTCCAAAATTACATAGTTAAAGCATAATTAAATTTTCAATATGCTAAACTGAATCTAAATTAAGCAAAAAACCACAATATATTAACAACAAATTGGAGAAACAGCTCCAATACATAGGTGCAGCCAGGTGAGAAAGAATACAAGACATTTCCACTGACAACCAAATTTGACAATTTGATTAGCCTAAAAACTTCTTAAATAAGCAAAATTACAACAGGATATCACTGAGAGGTAGAATAAGGAGATACATAGGGGTATGTCTGTTAACAAGTTGTTAGCTGAATGCCCTCAGAGAAGAGCATAACAGATGAATCAGAGCTGGTAAGAAAAAATGGAGTAGAAGCAGGTCACTCAGGATTAGTACAAAGGCATAGCCACTGGGATAGAAGGAAAGTTCTTAGTTGTTAAAAAGGGGTGTTGATGTAAGTGATGTAAGATCAGATGGAAGCTTGTTCCAGCTGGTTCCAACAAAGGTAGTAAACAGGCAGTCACCAGATTTATTGTTGGATTTAATGGAGGCTACTAGTAACTTGTTTGCTGAACATAATGTTGTAAGATTTTTATAAGGTTTGATAATGTTACAGAGTATGGGAGAGTTTACTGGATGATATAAGATCTTATGGGTAATTATAAGTTGCTGAAGAAGAAATTGATTGTGTAATTCTAGCCACCCTAGTTGTTTAAGGTTTTGGCAGTGATGGGTACGAAATGCTGAACCAGTAGTAAATCTAGCTATATTATTATATGAGGTTTATAGTTTGTTCAGATTGTTTTTGGAAAGGTTAGAATAAATGGGAGAGGCATAGAGAAGGGTGGATATAAGGTGTGTTTGGGCAATAGTGGTCCTAGCTGAGGGAGTAAGAAAGGGTTTAAACCTGTATAGAGAGCCAAGTATTCTATTTACAGATTTAATGGTCAAATTAATGTGCGAGTCAAAGTTAAGATTATTGTCAATTGTTACATCGAAAAGTTTGGTGGTTGTGTCTGGTGCTATTATAGTTCCATTTTTGGATGTAACTGTGAAATAGATAGGGGAAGACTTTTGTGTAGGAGTAAACAATAATAACTTAGTTTTTTAGGGTTGAGGAGGAGACGGCGGTTGTGGAACCAATTTTCAACTAAGGTAAAAACTTTTTTGGGTATTGGTCTGCAGTTTGGTAGTGGAGTCAGCAGCACAGATTAGTGTTGAGTCATTGGCATATTGTAAGCTGGTGGTTAGGGGAAAGGAAGCACTCAGATCATCAATAAAAATGGAACAAATGAGAGGTCCCAAGATAGATCCTTGTGGGACTCCCAGGGTGATGAGGAGCTGAGTGGATAAGCTATTATCCCAGAGAACTGCTTGTTGTCTATTCTCTAGGTAGGATTTGAACCTTTTGAGTGCTTGAGTATCTAGTGACAGTGATTTCAGTATATCTAACATTAACTGATGGTTAACCATGTCAAAGGCTTTGGAGAGGTCTAAGAAGAGTGCTGAGGAAAGCAGGTTGTTGTTACGATTCTTACTAATACAGTCAGTAAAGGTTAAGAGTGCAGTTGTGGTGCTATGAAAAGGCCTGAAACCATGCTGGCAGTTGACGAGTTGGTTATTTTGGAGGAGATGATCAAGTAATTGCCGATGGCTACATTTCTCCATAATCTTTGCTAAAGGAGAGAGAAGGGCTATGGGACGGAAATTTGATAGATCTTTTGAGTTACCTCCCTTATGCAGTGGGATAATATGACAGACTTTCCAGAGGGCTGGGATAGTACCTTCTGTAATGGTTCTGTTTATTAGAATAGAAATAGGATAGGTAAGTGCTTCAGCTGCCATCTGTAAATATTCAGCAGGAATGGCATCAGCTGAAGGAGCACATGGTTTGAGTTTACGAAGTAGGGAAAGGATAAAAGATGTTGGAAGGCTGGAGCTGGAATATGGGGGATTTATTGATAAGAGAGAGTGGCTCAGTAGTGTTAGTATGTGAAAGGGTCTTTGCTAAAGATTGCACTGTTTCTGAAAAGAATTTGTTAAAAGTGTCAGCAATTTGGTTGGGTGAATTTTGAGTAAAATTAGAAGGGGTGGGAGTTTTAGCATGTCCAGAATGGAGTAGTTTATTTATGCCTGACCAGAATTTTTGAGGGTTTTGATTTTGGATTTGTTGGAATTTTAGGTAATAGTTTTTTTTTGTCAAGGAGTATTAATTTTTTTGTCAAATTTCTAAGTTGCCTAAAGTTTTGACGGTCAGTTGGGTTTTTGGTAGTTCTCCATTTGTTCTAGATTTTATTTCTCACCAGTATTTTCTGCCTGGTCTCTTTTGAGAGACAGGGAGCAGGTTTGTTCCTAGTTCTGACTCTGCGGGAGGGGGCATGGTGGTCTAAATTTTGCAAGAATGTCTTATTAAAGTAAGAGACGGCTTCATCAAGAGGCAGGTATTTTACGGGTGACCATTTACAGGCTTTAAGCTCAGCTTGGTAGCTAACTAGGTCTAGACTTTTCTTGCTATGAGTTATTCTGTAGGTTGATGGGTAGCATATAAAGGTTTTTTGTCTAGTAACAAAGGTAAGTGAGTGGTCGCTAATATCATCAGGAAGTACATTTGTTTTGTAAGTAAGGGGGATTACTGTTCACTAATATCCAGTCTGAGATGCTTTGTTTGTTGCTAGGTTTATGGATTCTAGTGGGGGGGAGATGGTTTGATGGAAGCTATAAAGATGTATATGAGTGGTAGGTTTAGGAGAAGTACAACAATTCCAATCAATGTTAAAATCACCTAGCAGTATGGTTTCTTGTGGGAAGGATGTAGAAAGCCAGCTAAGGGTGTTTTCAAGAGTGTTAATGTTGGGTGATATAGGAGCAAATAATGTACAAGGCTTTATTAGGATTTATCTGGAGCTTAGAGATAAAATGTTCAGCATTGCTGGGTGAGGGAGGTTGTATATCTAGTAAGGCAACTTGTAAGTTAGATTTATACAATATTGCCACCCCACCACCTTTCTTGAATGGGTGGTCTAGTCTCAGGATGTTGTAACCAGGTAGAATTATATTATTATCCTTAATTACTGGTTTGAGCCAAGTTTCTGTTAGACATAGGATATCAAAAGAATATGTGTGTAGCAGGGAATGCAGCTGGGTTATTTTATAGTTTATAATCCGTATATTGAGGTGGGCTATAAAGAGTGAGTTAGGTGTAGTAGTGGGAGTATGAAATGTAGTAGGAAGGACTGATTGGGAATCTAGGATGGTATTACTTGGTCCTGGGGTAGGATGTATGTCACCATCTAGTAATAGATACAGTTGAGGATTATACAAACATTTGGTGAGATAAAAATAGGGTAAGGTTTTCTGAGTCTGTGAAAATGTGGTAGAAGGTATGAAGATGAGGAGGCTATATTATTGTGGGGTAGGGAGGTTAGAGTAGAGAGAGGAGTGTTTTTTCTTGGTGGGTGTTGAAAATTGGTAAAGCTTAGGTGTTCATATGAAGTAAGTATAAGAGAGATAAGTAAAGTATTAAGAATTAATAAATAGAGGAATGAGTTAGAGTTTCTTGGTAAGCTGAATATAGGCATAGTAAGTGGATGTGTAAAGATGTAGCAGAGAGAAAAGGAGTATAAGGAACAAGGAATGGAAAAGAGTTGGGTGATTTGTAGAAAAAAAGTATGTGGGACTTAGTAAGTACTTAGGAGGTGGGATGTAGTAAGTAATTAGGGGTAAGCAATAAGTGTGTAATGAGGTGGTGTAAGGTATTGGATGATGAGTGAAGGGGTGTGGTTAAGGAAGTATAAGGTTGAGAGCAGTGGGGTGGGTGGGATATGGGGTAGGGTAAGAGAGTGGAGTTAAATTGTAATTAGATTTAGCAGTATCATGTTATTGTATTACAAATCTCCATAAATAAATAATAAAGTGCTGAATTTGGGTTAGGATCATAATTTCAAGACCCAGCTTGAGAGTTGTAACTCATTGTGCCCTATTTTTTGAAACTCATGATTTTCATTGCACTGCTTAAAAGCCACTAGTCTGAGAGCGTGACCTCTAGTCCGAGAGCGTGACCTCAGCTGGTAAACTGCTATCCTTACAAGATGAAAGGCTTAAAAGCCACTAGTCTGAGAGCATAACCTCAGCTGGTATACTGCTATCCTTACAAGATGAAAGGCTTAAAAGCCACTAGTCTGAGAGCGTGACCTCAGCTGGTAAACTGCTATCCTTACAAGATGAAAGGCTTAAAAGCCACTAGTCCGGGAGCGTGACCTCAGCTGTTAAACTGCTATCCTTACAAGATGAAAGGCTTAAAAGCCACTAGTCTGAGAGTGTGACCTCAGCTGTTAAACTGCTATCCTTACAAGATGAAAGGCTTAAAAGCCACTATTTCGAGAGTGTGACCTCTGCTGGTAAACTGCTATCCTTACAAGATGAAAGGCTTAAAAGCCACTAGTCCGAGAGCATGACCTCAGCTGGTAAACTGCTATATGAGGAAAGGCAGGAAATCAAAGAAACAATACATTTTTGGAGGAAGGCAGCCTTCCCCCATTTCTCATGTGTGGGCTTCTAGTCTCCACAGTGTCTGCTACTCAGATATACCAAATGTAAGACCCCATTGCACAGAGGAAAAGGAACACTCCACTTTGTTTCACTTTTGGTACTCCATCACTGTTATACTGAATGACAATCAGGAAGTCAACAAATGCCTACCTCTCAGTGAGTTGTTACTTGAGGAAATGAATGGTGTCACACTGAATTTACTATAACAAACCAGCTAGTGTGAGGCAGGTTTTTCATTGACACTGTCTATGACCTGGTGCAACAACATGCCCTAGTTGTAAAGAATTTAGTACTCCAGTAAAGCCCTGACTGCTGTCTGTCTGCCCTGCTCCTAATGTGTAGTGCCTGTGCTTTTGTCTCTCTTTTTTCATTTGAGTACCCTGCTCTACTGTGCTATACCTGCACCAGTCTATTGGAACCTACTTATCTGATGGTAAAGGACCCTCTGCAATTATCAGCGGTTTCCAGCTCATAGCCCTATTTTTGCCCTGCTCTCTTACTCAAGGAAAAGAAAGTACATTGTTCCCTAAGACCTGCCTGAAATACTTTCTTCCATTGTACTCTCTGTCCCATGGGTAATTAATGCATGCTCTGAGCTAGGACAGCAGGCAGCCTCTACTATCCCTCCTTTCTACCCTATAACCAACTCACCCCCTATCCTTTGTTGTACCTCTTTTTACTAGCTTTTACTCCTCCTCCCGTTACAGTCCAACCTGCTACCCCTCTTACTTACCTGAATTATAATACCCTGTCCACTAGGTGGCATCCTTATCGCTGCCTATACAGCTTGTTGTACCCACTGTATTTTTCCCTGACACTTACCTTAATATCTCCAAAGGCCCAGACCTGGGCTTATTTCTCTTATTTCACCCTTTTCTAATTTATTGCTGTCTAAATCTACCTTTTCTAGAATCACTCTTTGCTGTTACTACGCACTTCTGTCTTTCCTTCTGTAGCCAGTACTGCTGATTGATTTTTCCTTTAGCTGCTTCTTTACCTGTTTCTATCCGCTGAAACAAAAATGCACATTGAAGGCGCATAGACCAATATAGCTGTGAAAAATTGTTCATAAAAAGGAAAAAATAGAAATAAAAGTTGATATAAAAACAGAATTGTGTGCACGTTTCTAACACTATGAAACTGTTGGAACAGTGGAGATGTACACTGGTACAGGAATAACAGGATGTTTAAAAATCTGTAAGATATTGGCTGTTGTAGGGAAGAAGAAAAGCAGCAGCTGTGCAGAGCATGTAGAGCCGGTGGGTCTGTTTGTCATTAGCTAGTGAAACAGGAAGGAAGCTGAATTACTCAGGCTTTTCAATGCATTTCTGAAGTTGGTATGTAATACTTAATGATGTAGTGCATTTGATTGTCTTTTTTTTCTATCAAAATACCATAACACTGTCTTGCTTTTTAATATATTATACAAAGCTTACACTTTATTTGCCTTTTTTACAGCTATGCTCAGTGGAGGATATCAGACATTTGCAGGTTAGTTGCACATGAAAACCTTATGCATAAACTATCTTTCCATGCGCATGTGTTTGTGTGTGCATGTATGCGTGTGTGTGCATGTGCGTGCGTGCATGTGTGTGTGTGTGTGCACGTGCATGTGTTTGTGTGTGTGCGTGTGCACTTGTGTTTTGTCCACATGTGTGTAGTTGAACAAATATTCACTGTAACAGCTGACACAGATATAGTCTTTCTTTTGTCAAATCTTTTTAAACAGTTAAATCTACACTAGCATGGATGGCTGCATTCATGAGCTGGAGTCATTACAATGCAACCCAGCTATAATACACTAACTTGTACATACTTAACAAGAGCTGTAGTTGTTACAATTCAGTCCAGCTATAATACACTAACTTGTACATGCTTAACAAGAGCTGTAGTCATTACAATGCAGTCCGGCTATAATACACTAACTTGTACATACTTAAGAGCTGTAGTCGCTACAATGCAACCCAGCTATTATACACTAACTTGTACATGCTTAACAAGAGCTGTAGTCGTTACAATGCAACCCAGCTATAATACACTACCTTCCATATACTTAACAAGAGTGTACTCGCTACAATGCAACCCAGCTATAATACACTAACTTGTACATACTTAACAAGAGCTGTAGTCGTTACAATGCAACCCAGCTATAATACACTAACTTGTACATACTTAACAAGAGCTGTAGTCATTGCAATGCAGTCCAGCTATAATACACTAACTTGTACATACTTAACAAGAGCAGTAGTCATTACAATGCTACCCAGCTATAATACACTAACTTGTACATGCTTAACAAGAGCTGTAGTCATTACAATGCAGTCCAGCTATAATACACTAACTTGTACATGCTTAACAAGAGCTGTAGTCATTACAATGCAACCCAGCTATAATACACTAACTTGTACATATTTAACAAGAGCTGTAGTCATTACAATGCAGTCTAGCTGTAATACACTAACTTGTACAAACTTAGCAAGAGCTGTAGTTATTACAATGCAACCCAGCTATAATACACTAACTTGTACATACTTAACAAGAGCTGTAGTTATTACAATGCAACCCAGCTATAATACATTAACTTGTACATACTTAACAAGAGCTGTAGTCATTACAATGCAGTCCAACTATAATACACTAACTTGTACATACTTAATAAGATCTGTAGTCGTTACAATGCAGTCCAGCTGTAATACACTAACTTGTACATACTTAAGCGCTGCAGTCATTACAATGCAACCCAGCTATAACATACTAACTTGTACATACTTAAGAGCTGCAGTCGTTACAATGCAGTCCAGCTATAATACACTAACTTGTACATACTTAACAAGAGCTGTAGTTATTACAATGCAACCCAGCTATAATACATTAACTTGTACATACTTAATAAGATCTGTAGTCGTTACAATGCAGTCCAGCTGTAATACACTAACTTGTACATACTTAAGCGCTGTAGTCATTACAATGCAACCCAGCTATAACATACTAACTTGTACATACTTAAGAGCTGTAGTCGTTACAATGCAGTCCAGCTATAATACACTAACTTGTACATACTTAACAAGAGCTGTAGGCATTACAATGCAACCCAGCTATAATACACTAACTTGTATATACTTAACAAGAGCTGCAGTCATTGCAATGCAACCCAGGTATAATACAATAACTTGTACATACTTAAGAAGAGCTGTAGTCGTTACAATGCAGTCCAGCTATAATACACTAACTTGTACATACTTAACAAGAGCTGTAGGCATTACAATGCAACCCAGCTATAATACACTAACTTGTATATACTTAACAAGAGCTGCAGTCATTGCAATGCAACCCAGGTATAATACACTAACTTGTACATACTTAACAGGAGCTGTAGTCATTACAATGCAGTCCAGCTATAATACACTAACTTGTACATACTTAACAAGAGCTGTAGTCATTACAATGCAGTCCAACTATAATACACAAACTTGTACACACTTAAGAGTAGTCATTACAAAGCAGTTTAGCTATAATACACTAACTTGTACATACCTAACAAGAGCTGTAATCATTACAATGCAGTCCAGCTATAATACACTAACTTGTACATACTTAACAAGAGCTGTAGTCATTACAATGCAGTCCAACTATAATACACAAACTTGTACACACTTAAGAGCTGCAGTCATTACAAAGCAGTTTAGCTATAATACACTAACGTGTACATACTTAACAAGAGTGGTAGTCATTACAATGCAGTCCAGCTATAATACACTAACTTGTACATACTTAACAAGAGCTGTAGTCATTACAATGCAGTCCAACTATAATACACAAACTTGTACACACTTAACAAGAGCTGTAATCATTACAATGCAACCCAGCTATAATACACTAACTTGTACATACTTAACAAGAGTGGTAGTCATTACAATGCAACCCAGCTATAATACACTAACTTGTACATACTTAACAGGAGCTGTAGTCATTACAATGCAGTCCAGCTATAATACACTAACTTGTACATACTTAACAAGAGCTGTAGTCATTACAATGCAGTCCAACTATAATACACAAACTTGTACACACTTAAGAGTAGTCATTACAAAGCAGTTTAGCTATAATACACTAACTTGTACATACCTAACAAGAGCTGTAATCATTACAATGCAGTACAGCTATAATACGCTAACTTGTACATACATAGCAAGAGCTGTAGTCATTACAATGCAAAATAGCTATAATACACTAAGTTGTACATACTTAACAAGAGCTGTAGTCATTACAATGCAGTCCAACTATAATACACAAACTTGTACACACTTAAGAGCTGCAGTCATTACAAAGCAGTTTAGCTATAATACACTAACGTGTACATACTTAACAAGAGATGTAGTCATTACAATGCAACCCAGCTATAATACACTAACTTGTACATACTTAACAAGAGCTGTAATCATTACAATGCAGTCCAGCTATAATACACTAAGTTGTACATACTTAACAAGAGCTGTAATCATTACAATGCAACTCAGCTATAATACACTAACTTATACATACTTAACAATAGCTGTAGTCATTACAATGCAACCCAGCTATAATACATTAACTTGTACAAACTTAATAAGAGCTGTAGTCATTACAATGCAGTCCAACTATAATACACAAACTTGTACACACTTAAGAGCTGCAGTCATTACAAAGCAGTTTAGCTATAATACACTAACTTGTACATACTTAACAAGAGCTGTAGTCATTACAATGCAACCCAGCTATAATACACTAACTTGCACATACTTAAGGGCTGTAGTCATTACAATGCAACCCAGCTATAATACACTAACTTGTACATACTTAACAAGAGCTGTAGTCATTACAGTGCAGTCCAGCTATAATACACTAACTTGTACATACTTAACAAGAGCTGTAGTCATTACAGTGCAGTCCAGCTATAATACATTAACTTGTACAAACTTAATAAGATCTGTAGTCGTTTCAATGCAGCCCAGCTATAATACACTAACTTGTACATACTTAACAAGAGCTGTAGTCATTACAATGCAGTCCAACTATAATACACTAACTTGTACATACTTAACAAGAGCTGTAGTCATTACAGTGCAGTCCAGCTATAATACATTAACTTGTACAAACTTAATAAGATCTGTAGTCGTTACAATGCAGCCCAGCTATAATACACTAACTTGTACATACTTAACAAGAGCTGTAGTCATTACAATGCAGTCCAGCTATAATACACTAACTTGTACATACTTAACAAGAGCTATAGTCATTACAGTGCAGTCCAGCTATAATACATTAACTTGTACAAACTTAATAAGATCTGTAGTCGTTACAATGCAGCCCAGCTATAATACACTAACTTGTACATACTTAACAAGAGCTGTAGTCATTACAATGCAGTCCAACTATAATACACTAACTTGTACATACTTAACAAGAGCTGTAGTCATTACAATGCAGCCCAGCTATAATACACTAACTTGTACATACTTAACAAGAGCTGTAGTCATTACAGTGCAGTCCAGCTATAATACATTAACTTGTACATACTTAACAAGAACTGTAGTCATTACAATGCAGTCCAACTATAATACACTAACTTGTACATACTTAACAAGAGCTGTAGTCATTACAATGCAGTCCAACTATAATACACTAACTTGTACATACTTAACAAGAGCTGAAGTCATTACAATGCAGTCCAACTATAATACACAAACTTGTACACACTTAAGAGCTGCAGTCATTACAAAGCAGTTTAGCTATAATACACTAACGTGTACATACCTAACAAGAGCTGTAATCATTACAATGCTGTCCAGTTATAATACACTAACTTGTACATACTTAGCAAGAGCTGTAGTCATTACAATGAAATCCAGCTATAATACACTAAGTTGTACATACTTAACAAGAGCTGTAGTCATTACAATGAAACCTAGCTATAATACATTAACTTGCACATACTTAAGGGCTGTAGTCATTACAATGCAACCCAGCTATAATACACTAACTTGTACATACTTAACAAGAGCTGCAGTCATTACAATGCAACCCAGCTATAATACACTAACTTGTACATATTTAACAAGAGCTGTAGTCATTACAATGCAGTCCAGCTATAATACACTAACTTGTACATATTTAACAAGAGCTGTAGTCATTACAATGCAGTCCAGCTATAATACACTAACATGTACATACTTAAGAGCTGTAGTCATTACAATGCAACCCAGCTATAATACACTAACTTGTACATACTTAACAAGAGCTGTAGTCATTACAATGCAGTCCAGCTATAATACACTAACTTGTACATACTTAACAAGAGCTGCAGTCATTACAATGCAACCCAGCTATAATACACTAACTTGTACATACTTAACAAGAGCTGTAGTCATTACAATGCAACCCAGCTATACTACACTAACTTGTACATACTTAAGAGCTGTAGTCATTACAATGAAGTCCAGCTATAATACACTAACTTGTACATACTTAACAAGAGCTGTAGTCATTACAATGCAGTCCAGCTATAATACACTAACATGTACATACTTAACAAGAGCTGTATTCGTTACAATGCAACCCAGCTGTAATACACTAACTTGTACAAACTTAAGAGCTGTAGTCATTACAATGCAACCCAGCTGTAATACACTAATTCGTACATATTTAACAATAGCTGTAGTCATTACAATGCAACTCAGCTATAATACACTAACTTATACATACTTAACAATAGCTGTAGTCATTACAATGCAACCCAGCTATAATTCACTAACTTATACATACTTAACAAGAGCTGTAGTCATTACAATGCAGTCCAGCTATAATAACCTAACTTGTACATACTTAACAAGAACTGTAGTCATTACAATGCAGTCCAACTATAATGCACCAACTTGTACATACTTAGCAAGAGCTGTAGTCATTACAATGAAATCCAGCTATAATACACTAAGTTGTACATACTTAACAAGAGCTGTAGTCATTACAATGCAACCTAGCTATAATACACTAACTTGCACATACTTAAGGGCTGTAGTCATTACAATGCAACCCAGCTATAATACACTAACTTGTACATACTTAACAAGAGCTGTAATCATTACAATGCAGACCAACTATAATACACTAACTTGTACATACTTAACAAGAGCTGCAGTCATTGCAATGCAACCCAGCTATAATACACTAACTTGTGCATACTTAACAAGAGCTGTAGTTATTACAATGCAACTCAGCTATAATACACTAACTTGTACATACCTGACAAGAGCTGTAGTCATTACAATGCATCCCAGCAATAATACACTAACTTAGTCATTACAATGCAACCCAGCTATAATACACTAACTAGTATTTATTTAACAAGAGCTGTAATCATTACAATGCAACCCAGCTATAATACACTAACTTGTACATACTTAACAAAAGCAGTAGTCATTACAATGCAGTCCAGCTATAATACACTAACTTGTACATATTTAACAAGAGCTGTAGTCATTACAATGCAGTCCAGCTATAATACACTAACTTGTACAAACTTAATAAGATCTGTAGTCGTTACAATGCAGTCCAGCTATAATACACTAACTTGTACATACTTAACAAGAGCTGTAGTCATTACAGTGCAGTCCAGCTATAATACACTAACTTGTACATACTTAACAAGAGCTGCAGTCATTACAATGCAGTCCAGTTATAATACCCTAACTTGTACATACTTAACAAGAGCTGTAGTGGTTACTATTCAGCCCAGCTATAATACACTAACTTGTCCATACTTAACAAGAGCTGTAGTCATTACAATGCAACCCAGCTATAATACACTAACTTTTACATACTTAACAAGAGCTGTAGTTGTTACTATGCATCCCAGCTATAATACACTAACTTGTACATACTTAACAAGAGCTGTAGTAGTTACTATGCAACCCAGCTATAATACACTACCTTGTACATACTTAACAAGAGCTGTAGTCATAGGTTCATAGGTTCATAGGTTTATACTAGGCTATCTGCCCTAAGGCATTTATAAGCCTAGCCCAAATTTTTGTGGCTTACGCCACCCCTTATATGAAAAAATACTGTGCCCATTAGTTTGTTGTGCCTCCGTCCAGCAGTGACACAGAGATGATTCCCACGGTAAACCTACGATCTCCCATCCACAGGTCTAGATTTCTCTTGAACAGAGTCAGCGAGGTGCTCTGCCTCACATGGACCGGGATTTTATTCCACAGCATAGGGAGTCTCTGAGTGATAAATCTATCCCTCCAGCACGTCCTATTTATATCCATGCTAAGGTTTAAGTCACTTGCTCTAGTGGTTTTGGTGGATTTGGATTTTTTGAGGTGGAGCATGTCCATTAATTCGGGTTGGACATGGCCTTGTATGTCAGGCACATGTCACCTCTGAGCAGACGGTATGCGACTGAATAGAGCTGGAGTTTCTTCAATCTGGCAGCATATGACAGATTTTGGAGTCCCTTTATCCTTTTGGTGAGGAACTTTTGGGGTCTCTCCAATTGCTGCAGATGTCGGGTGAGATACATCCCGAATGGGGCATTGTACTTGATCATTGGTCTGATAAGTGAAGAGTACAGGGAACAATGACCTCACTAGATCTGGATGTGAATCCCTTCATGATCAGGTGGGCAATGTAGAAGGTCTTTCTAACCACTTTAGCGTGAGTGTCAAAGAAAGGCCACTGTCAACCTGGGTCCCCAGGTCCCTGATAACCTCTTCTGTGCTTAGTGGATTGCCACCTATATGGTAGCTTGGGGTTACCTTGTTTTTCCCGAAGGGTATGACTATACTTTTTTGGCGTTTAACATCAGGCCATGGCTCTGGCACCAGCTATCTGTTTCCGTGAGTCCCTTCTGAAGGATATCCGTGTCGATGCACTTTCCACTATGGCCAGTTTGCAGTCGTCTGCAAACTTTGTTAATAAAGTCCTCCCATGTTGGCCTGTACTTCTGAGAAGTAGATGCCAAACAATAGGGCCAAGGACCGAGCCCTGTGGGACACCACTTGTGACCGGCTTGGAGTCTGACACAGCGCCAGCAACTCTAACCCTGTGGGTTCTGTCCTTAAGCCAGTTTGCAACCCATCTTGTGACATATGGGTTTACATTTAAGCTGGTAAGTTTTTCTACAATACCGAGTGGGGTATTGTGTCGAAAGCTTTGCAAGGTCAAGGTAGGCTGTATGGACTGCCTTTCCTCATCAATGGCCTTGGTGACTGTTTGAAGAAGTCGACCAAGTTCAAAAGGCATGATCTTCCCTTGACAAAGCCAAACTGGGTCAGGTCCAATGTCTGCAAGTCCCTATATCTTTGTTTATGAGCTCCATTATGATCCTCTCCATAGCTTTGCAGACTAGACTTGTTAAGCTTATGGGGCGTAATTATCAGGGTCCGTGGGGCCGCCTTTGTGGAGTGGGACCACAGTTGCCGTCGCCACTCCTTGGGCACGTATCCTGTGGTAAGGCTGAGATTAAACAGCTGCCTTATGTGCGGGTTTAATTCCTCATTTAGCTCGTGTAGCACACAGCCGGGGACACCATCCGGTCCCATTGATGCTGTGTTTCTAGCTTTAGAGAGCAGCTTTCACCTGCGCATTTGAGATGTCGGGAGGCTACACTCGGCTGGGATAGTTATCTCTCCTTTAGGGAGAGGGGTGAAGTTTGCACTGAACCTGTCTGCCAGTATGTTGGCAATGTCTGTGGGTTCAGTGATTTTTGTATCATTTTGGACTAATTCTGAGCATATCTGGGAGTTTTCACCCAGGTTCCTAACATAGCTGAAAAAGGCCTTATGATTGTCCTTTGAATCCATGGCAATTTTTCAATCAAAATTGGCCGTAGTTGATTTTATGAGTGCTCGTATTTTTTTACTAATAATGATCAGGGGTGACTTCCCTTTTCTGGATTTTGTTCTATCATGTAATAGCTTTCTCCTCTTATTGTAAAGTTTGTTAATGGCTGGGGTCCACCAGACTGGACGTTTGCCCTTTGTGGAAAGAGTCTTGGTTTTATTTGGGATTGCCTGATCCATGCAGTCCTGGAGGTGTTCATAGAAGGCATTTGTAAGGGCTTCCGCAGCTTGGGTTGTGGTTTCCTCTGGCTCAGGGGCCTTGAAGGATACCACACCAGTCTTGAGTAGTGTGAAGTTTGCTTTAGAGAAGTTCTTCACTATGGTCTTTTGTTTGGGGTGGGGGCGGGATGTGGATTTCCAGTGAGATTAGTTTATGATCAGATCTCACCAATGAGGGATATACTTCTGGTGTGGAGCATTTTGTCCCCATGTTTGTGACAATGAGATCTAGTATATTTTCTCCTCTCGTGGGAACAGTGACTAGCTGTTCCATGGCATTTGAATTTATGAACTCCAGGAACCGTTGGGCTAGAAAGTTAGGGCTTGAGTAATGTTCCCAGTCTATATTCGGGTAGTTGAAGTCACCCAATATGATGGTGTTTGGAGATACATTTATACCCTCCAGTGTCTTCAGGAAGGCTGTGTGGGGTTCCTGAGTTTGAGAGGGTGGCCTGTAGCATGCTACAATTTGTAGAGCAGTTTTGCCTATGGTTAGTTGCACCTGGATGGTTTCCGAAGCTTCGCGCGTTGCCACCAACCTGGAGGTGTGGGTATCCTTTATGAATATGGATACACCCCCTCCTATTGTGGTGTGGTCTGGGGTTTTGGGCGGAGCATGATATGAGGTAAAACCTAATAGTGCTGGGATACTCTCAGGAGCCTTGAACCAGGTTTCAGTTACAGCACAGACATCGATGTTCTCCATACTGAGAAGGGCCTCGAGTGCGTGCATTTTGAGATTTAGACTTCTGGCATTGAGCAGCATTACCCTCAGTTTCTTCCCATTTTTTGTTTTCTAGGGTGGTAGGTTTAGAATTTGAGCCTTGCCTAAAAAAGGCACTATGGGGGTGGCAAAGCCTTAGCCAATATCATTACAATGCAACCCAGCTATAATACACTAACTTGTACAAACTTAATAAGATCTGTAGTCGTTACAATGCAGTCCAGCTATAATACACTAACTTGTACATACTTAACAAGAGCTGTAGTCATTACAATGCAGTCCAGCTATAATACACTAACTTGTACATACTTAACAAGAGCTGTAGTCATTACAGTGCAGTCCAGCTATAATACATTAACTTGTACAAACTTAATAAGATCTGTAGTCGTTACAATGCAGCCCAGCTATAATACACTAACTTGTACATACTTAACAAGAGCTGTAGTCATTACAGTGCAGTCCAGCTATAATACATTAACTTGTACAAACTTAATAAGATCTGTAGTCGTTACAATGCAGTCCAGCTATAATACACTAACTTGTACATACTTAACAAGAGCTGTAGTCATTACAGTGCAGTCCAGCTATAATACATTAACTTGTACAAACTTAATAAGATCTGTAGTCGTTACAATGCAGTCCAGCTATAATACACTAACTTGTACATACTTAACAAGAGCTGTAGTCGTTACAATGCAGTCCAGCTATAATACACTAACTTGTACATACTTAACAAGAGCTATAGTCATTACAGTGCAGTCCAGCTATAATAAACTAACTTGTACATACTTAACAAGAGCTGTAGTCATTACAATGCAGTCCAGCTGTAATACACTAACTTGTACATACTTAACAAGAGCTGTAGTCATTACAATGCAGTCCAGCTATAATACACTAACTTGTACATACTTAACAAGAGCTGTAGTCATTACAATGCAGTCCAGCTATAATACACTAACTTGTACATACTTAACAAGAGCTGTAGTCATTACAATGCAGTCCAGCTATAATACACTAACTTGTACATACTTAACAAGAGCTGTAGTCATTACAATGCAGTCCAGCTATAATACACTAACTTGTACATACTTAACAAGAGCTGCAGTCATTACAATGCAGTTCAGCTATAATACACTAACTTGTACATACTTAACAAGAGCTGCAGTCATTACAATGCAGTACAGCTATAATACACTAACTTGTACATACTTAACAAGAGCTGCAGTCATTACAATGCAGTCCGGCTATAATACACTAACTTGTACATACTTAACAAGAGCTGCAGTCATTACAATGCAGTACAGCTATAATACACTAACTTGTACATACTTAACAAGAGCTGTAGTCATTACAATGCAGTTCAGCTATAATACACTAACTTGTACATACTTAACAAGAGCTGTAATCATTACAATGCAGTCCGGCTATAATACACTAACTTGTACATACTTAACAAGAGCTGTAATCATTACAATGCAGTCCGGCTATAATACACTAACTTGTACATACTTAACAAGAGCTGCAGTCATTACAATGCAGTACAGCTATAATACACTAACTTGTACATACTTAACAAGAGCTGTAGTCATTACAATGCAGTTCAGCTATAATACACTAACTTGTACATACTTAACAAGAGCTGCAGTCATTACAATGCAGTACAGCTATAATACACTAACTTGTACATACTTAACAAGACCTGTAATCATTACAATGCAGTCCGGCTATAATACACTAACTTGTACATACTTAACAAGAGCTGCAGTCATTACAATGCAGTCCGGCTATAATACACTAACTTGTACATACTTAACAAGAGCTGTAATCATTACAATGCAGTCCGGCTATAATACACTAACTTGTACATACTTAACAAGAGCTGTAATCATTACAATGCAGTCCGGCTATAATACACTAACTTGTACATACTTAACAAGAGCTGCAGTCATTACAATGCAGTCCGGCTATAATACACTAACTTGTACATACTTAACAAGAGCTGCAGTCATTACAATGCAGTTCAGCTATAATACACTAACTTGTACATACTTAACAAGAGCTGCAGTCATTACAATGCAGTCCGGCTATAATACACTAACTTGTACATACTTAACAAGAGCTGTAATCATTACAATGCAGTTCAGCTATAATACACTAACTTGTACATACTTAACAAGAGCTGTAGTCATTACAATGCAGTCCGGCTATAATACACTAACTTGTACATACTTAACAAGAGCTGCAGTCATTACAATGCAGTCCAGCTATAATACACTAACTTGTACATACTTAACAAGAGCTGCAGTCATTACAATGCAGTCCGGCTATAATACACTAACTTGTACATACTTAACAAGAGCTGTAATCATTACAATGCAGTCCGGCTATAATACACTAACTTGTACATACTTAACAAGAGCTGCAGTCATTACAATGCAGTCCAGCTATAATACACTAACTTGTACATACTTAACAAGAGCTGCAGTCATTACAATGCAGTTCAGCTATAATACACTAACTTGTACATACTTAACAAGAGCTGCAGTCATTACAATGCAGTCCGGCTATAATACACTAACTTGTACATACTTAACAAGAGCTGTAATCATTACAATGCAGTCCGGCTATAATACACTAACTTGTACATACTTAACAAGAGCTGTAGTCATTACAATGCAGTCCGGCTATAATACACTAACTTGTACATACTTAACAAGAGCTGCAGTCATTACAATGCAGTCCAGCTATAATACACTAACTTGTACATACTTAACAAGAGCTGTAGTCATTACAATGCAGTCCGGCTATAATACACTAACTTGTACATACTTAACAAGAGCTGCAGTCATTACAATGCAGTCCAGCTATAATACACTAACTTGTACATACTTAACAAGAGCTGTAATCATTACAATGCAGTTCAGCTATAATACACTAACTTGTACATACTTAACAAGAGCTGCAGTCATTACAATGCAGTTCAGCTATAATACACTAACTTGTACATACTTAACAAGAGCTGCAGTCATTACAATGCAGTCCGGCTATAATACACTAACTTGTACATACTTAACAAGAGCTGTAATCATTACAATGCAGTCCGGCTATAATACACTAACTTGTACATACTTAACAAGAGCTGCAGTCATTACAATGCAGTCCGGCTATAATACACTAACTTGTACATACTTAACAAGAGCTGTAATCATTACAATGCAGTTCAGCTATAATACACTAACTTGTACATACTTAACAAGAGCTGCAGTCATTACAATGCAGTACAGCTATAATACACTAACTTGTACATACTTAACAAGAGCTGTAGTCATTACAATGCAGTCCAGCTATAATACACTAACTTGTACATACTTAACAAGAGCTGTAATCATTACAATGCAGTCCGGCTATAATACACTAACTTGTACATACTTAACAAGAGCTGTAATCATTACAATGCAGTCCGGCTATAATACACTAACTTGTACATACTTAACAAGAGCTGTAGTCATTACAATGCAGTCCAGCTATAATACACTAACTTGTACATACTTAACAAGAGCTGTAATCATTACAATGCAGTTCAGCTATAATACACTAACTTGTACATACTTAACAAGAGCTGTAATCATTACAATGCAGTTCAGCTATAATACACTAACTTGTACATACTTAACAAGAGCTGCAGTCATTACAATGCAGTTCAGCTATAATACACTAACTTGTACATACTTAACAAGAGCTGTAATCATTACAATGCAGTCCGGCTATAATACACTAACTTGTACATACTTAACAAGAGCTGTAATCATTACAATGCAGTCCGGCTATAATACACTAACTTGTACATACTTAACAAGAGCTGCAGTCATTACAATGCAGTCCGGCTATAATACACTAACTTGTACATACTTAACAAGAGCTGCAGTCATTACAATGCAGTCCAGCTATAATACACTAACTTGTACATACTTAACAAGAGCTGCAGTCATTACAATGCAGTCCGGCTATAATACACTAACTTGTACATACTTAACAAGAGCTGTAATCATTACAATGCAGTCCGGCTATAATACACTAACTTGTACATACTTAACAAGAGCTGCAGTCATTACAATGCAGTCCAGCTATAATACACTAACTTGTACATGCTTAACAAGAGCTGCAGTCATTACAATGCAGTTCAGCTATAATACACTAACTTGTACATACTTAACAAGAGCTGTAATCATTACAATGCAGTTCAGCTATAATACACTAACTTGTACATACTTAACAAGAGCTGCAGTCATTACAATGCAGTTCAGCTATAATACACTAACTTGTACATACTTAACAAGAGCTGTAGTCATTACAATGCAGTTCAGCTATAATACACTAACTTGTACATACTTAACAAGAGCTGTAATCATTACAATGCAGTCCGGCTATAATACACTAACTTGTACATACTTAACAAGAGCTGTAATCATTACAATGCAGTTCAGCTATAATACACTAACTTGTACATACTTAACAAGAGCTGTAATCATTACAATGCAGTCCGGCTATAATACACTAACTTGTACATACTTAACAAGAGCTGTAATCATTACAATGCAGTTCAGCTATAATACACTAACTTGTACATACTTAACAAGAGCTGCAGTCATTACAATGCAGTCCGGCTATAATACACTAACTTGTACATACTTAACAAGAGCTGTAATCATTACAATGCAGTTCAGCTATAATACACTAACTTGTACATACTTAACAAGAGCTGTAGTCATTACAATGCAGTCCGGCTATAATACACTAACTTGTACATACTTAACAAGAGCTGTAATCATTACAATGCAGTCCGGCTATAATACACTAACTTGTACATACTTAACAAGAGCTGTAATCATTACAATGCAGTCCAGCTATAATACACTAACTTGTACATACTTAACAAGAGCTGTAGTCATTACAATGCAGTTCAGCTATAATACACTAACTTGTACATACTTAACAAGAGCTGTAGTCATTACAATGCAGTTCAGCTATAATACACTAACTTGTACATACTTAACAAGAGCTGCAGTCATTACAATGCAGTCCAGCTATAATACACTAACTTGTACATACTTAACAAGAGCTGCAGTCATTACAATGCAGTCCAGCTATAATACACTAACTTGTACATACTTAACAAGAGCTGTAGTCATTACAATGCAGTCCAGCTATAATACACTAACTTGTACATACTTAACAAGAGCTGTAGTCATTACAATGCAGTCCAGCTATAATACACTAACTTGTACATACTTAACAAGAGCTGTAGTCATTACAATGCAACCCAGCTATAATACACTAACTTGTACATACTTAACAAGAGCTGCAGTCATTACAATGCAGTCCGGCTATAATACACTAACTTGTACATACTTAACAAGAGCTGTAATCATTACAATGCAGTCCGGCTATAATACACTAACTTGTACATACTTAACAAGAGCTGCAGTCATTACAATGCAGTTCAGCTATAATACACTAACTTGTACATACTTAACAAGAGCTGTAATCATTACAATGCAGTTCAGCTATAATACACTAACTTGTACATACTTAACAAGAGCTGTAATCATTACAATGCAGTCCGGCTATAATACACTAACTTGTACATACTTAACAAGAGCTGCAGTCATTACAATGCAGTCCGGCTATAATACACTAACTTGTACATACTTAACAAGAGCTGCAGTCATTACAATGCAGTCCAGCTATAATACACTAACTTGTACATACTTAACAAGAGCTGCAGTCATTACAATGCAGTCCAGCTATAATACACTAACTTGTACATACATAGCAAGATCTGTAATCATTACAATGCAGTTCAGCTATAATACACTAACTTGTACATACTTAACAAGAGCTGTAGTCATTACAATGCAGTCCAGCTATAATACATTAACTTGTACAAACTTAATAAGATCTGTAGTCGTTACAATGCAGCCCAGCTATAATACACTAACTTGTACATACTTAACAAGAGCTGTAGTCATTACAATGCAGCCCAGCTATAATACATTAACTTGTACAAACTTAATAAGATCTGTAGTCGTTACAATGCAGTCCAGCT